>NC_086126.1:14957734-15007734 GCF_963921235.1 Mobula hypostoma | reverse complement strand
GTATCGTCCCTCTGACAGTGTGACACTCCCTCAGAACTGTCCCTCTGACAGTGAGACATTCCCTCAGTACTGTCACTCTGACAGTGAGACACTCCCTCAGTACCGTCCCTCTGACAGAGAGACATTCCCTCAGTACTCTCCCTCTGACAGTGTGACACTCCCTCAGTACTCTCCCTCTGACAGTGTGACACTCCCTCAGAACTGTCCCTCTGACAGTGTGACACTCCCTCAGTACCGTCCCTCTGACAGTGTGACACTCCCTCAGAACCGTCCCTCTGACAGTGAGACACTCCCTCAGTACTCTCCCTCTGACAGTGTGACACTCCCTCAGTACCATCCCTCTGACAGTGAGACACTCCCTCAGTACTCTCCCTCTGACAGCGTGACACTCCCTCAGAACTGTCCCCCTGACAGTGAGACACTCCCTCAGTACTGTCCCTCTGACAGTGAGACACTCCCTCAGTACCGTCCGTCTGACAGTGTGACACTCCCTCAGTACCGTCCCTCTGACAGTGAGACATTCCCTCAGTACTCTCCCTCTGACAGTGTGACACTCCCTCAGAACTGTCCCTCTGACAGTGAGACACTCCCTTAGAACTGTCCCTCTGACAGTGAGACACTCCCTCAGTACCGTCCCTCTGACAGAGAGACATTCCCTCAGTACCATCCCTCTGACAGTGAGACACTCCCTCAGTACTCTCCCTCTGACAGCGTGACACTCCCTCAGAACTGTCCCCCTGACAGTGAGACACTCCCTCAGTACTGTCCCTCTGACAGTGAGACACTCCCTCAGTACCGTCCGTCTGACAGTGTGACACTCCCTCAGTACTGTCCCTCTGACAGTGTGACACTCCCTCAGTACCGTCCCTCTGACAGAGAGACATTCCCTCAGTACTCTCCCTCTGACAGTGTGACACTCCCTCAGTACTGTCCCTCTGACAGTGTGACACTCCCTCAGTACTGTCACTCTGACAGTGAGACACTCCCTCAGTACCATCCCTCTGACAGTGTGACACTCCCTCAGTACTGTCCCTCTGACAGTGAGACACTCCCTCAGTACCGTTCCTCTGACAGTGAGACACTCCCTCAGTACCGTCCTTCTGACAGTGTGACACTCCCTCAGAACTGTCCCTTTGACAGTGTGACACTCCCTCAGTACTGTCCCTCTCTCACAGAGGTGTTTCAATGGCCACGGGCTTGTTGTTCTGTGGGACAGTGGTGTTTGCTAGCCACCGGCCTGTGTGTTTTTGGGACAGTGATGTTTTGCTGGCCACGGGCCTGTGGTTCTGTGTGGGACAGTGATGTTTCGATGGCCATAGGCCTGTGGTTCTGTGTGGGACAGTGATGTTTCAATGGCCACGGGCCTGTGGTTCTGTGTGGGACAGTGATGTTTCGATGGCCTCAGGCCTGTTGGTCTGTGGGACGGTGGTGTTTTGCTGGCCACGGGCCTGTGGTTCTGTGTGGGACGGTGGTGTTTTGCTGGCCACGGGCCTGTGGTTCTGTGTGGGACAGTGGTGTTTTGCTGGCCACGGGCCTGTGGTTCTGTGTGGGACAGTGGTGTTTTGCTGGCCACAGGCCTGTGGTTCTGTGTGGGACAGTGATGTTTCGATGGCCTCAGGCCTGTGGTTCTGTGTGGGACGGTGGTGTTTTGCTGGCCACGGGCCTGTGGTTCTGTGTGGGACAGTGGAGTTTAGCTGGCCACGGGCCTGTGGTTTTGTGGGACAGTGGTGTTTTGCTGGCCACGGGCCTGTGGTTCTGTGTGAAACAGTGATGTTTCGATGGCCTCAGGCCTGTGGTTCTGTGTGGGACAGTGATGTTTTGATCGCCACTGGCCTGTGGTTCTGTGGGACAGTGGCGTTTCGATGGCCACCGGCCTGTAGTTCTGTGGGACAGTCGCATTTCGATGGCCATGGGCCTGTGGTTCTGTGTGGGACAGTGATGTTTCGATGGCCACGGGCCTGTGGTTCTGTGTGGGACGGTAGTGTTTTGCTGGCCACGGGCCTGTGGTTCTGTGTGGGACAGTGGAGTTTCGATGGCCTCAGGCCTGTGGTTCTGTGGGACAGTGGCATTCCGATGGCCACGGGCCTGTGGTTCTGTGTGGGACAGTGGCGTTTCGATGGCCACGGGCCTGTGGTTCTGTGTGGGACAGTGGCGTTTCGATGGCCATGGGCCTGTGTGTCTGTGTGGGACAGTGGCGTTTCGATGGCCACGGGCCTGTGGTTCTGTGGGACAGTGATGTTTCGATGGCCTCAGGCCTGTGGTTCTGTGTGGGACAGTGATGTTTCGATGGCCTCAGGCCTGTGGTTCTGTGTGGGACAGTGATGTTTCGATGGCCACGGGCCTGTGTGTCTGTGGGACAGTGACGTTCCGACGGCCTTGGGCCTTGGGCCTGTGGCCTGGTGAGGCGACGTTACCGCTGACTGCCACCTCAAGAGGTGAAAATCAGAGGTAAACCACGGATGCTGGAAGTGTGGAACTGAAGCACTCAGCTGGTCAGGCAGCGTCTGTGGAGAGAGAAGGAGCTTTCAGGTTTCGCGATCGAGAGGGTCCCGCGTGGGATCAAACTGAGCCTGCGTCCCGGGACGGTGGGGGAGCGCCCGGTGCCCGTGATTGGCGGTGTTTGTGTGGGCGAGGCAGCTCTCCTGCAGCTGTGCGCAGAAGCCCCACTGGGAGGAACGAGGACGTGTGCCAGGCCCTCCCTCTGGTTTCCCCTCCATCCGAGAGCGGGCCCAGGGCCCGAGAGGCTCCGATCCCGCTGAAGCCGTTAACCCTCAAGGTGCCAGAGACCCTTCACCAGGACTGAGAAGGAAGGGGGACGGCGGGGGGAAGGGGGCTAGCTGGAAGGTGAGAGGTGAAGCGAGGTGGGTGTGAAAGGTCAAGGGCTGGCGAGGAAGGAATCCGATAGGAGAGGAGAGTGGACCAGGGGAGAAAGGGAAGGAGGAGGGGACCCAGGGGGAGGTGACAGGCAGGTGAGAAGAGGTAAGAGGTCAGATTTGGGAATAGAGGAAGAGGGGGAGTTTTGTTGACTGGATGGAGAAGTCGATGTTCATGCCATCAGGTTGGAGGCTTCCCAGGCGGAATATAAGGGGTTGTTCCTCCAACCCAATGGAGGCCTCGCCTTGGCCCAAGAGGAGGCCCTGGACTGGAACGTCGGAGCGGAAGTGGGAATGGGAATTAAAACGTTCGGCCACCTGCGGGAGGGAGGTGTCCCACCCGTTTTCATCGCGATCCGAATGCGCAGGAGCGTAAGGAGCCGCAGAGGACGGTGGACTCCGCCCAGTACATCACGGGACCGTCCCTCCCCACCGTCGGTCGTATCTATGGTGGGGTAGGGGAGCACTGCTTCAAGAAGGCCACATCCACCATCCAAGACCCCCACCATCCAGGCCAGGCCGTCTTCTCACAGTTCCCATCGGGTAGGACGTACAGAGGCCTGAAGTCTCCCACCACCAGGTTCAGGAACAGCAGCCTTCCCTTCGACCAATCCGTTCTTGAACCCACCGGCTCAGTCCTACTCACCGCAGTTTAGAAACAGTGCCTCCACGACGATCACTTCACACGAAGCTGGACTTCCTTCTCATTGGCTCAAGGAGCACGTGGCCAGGTGGTTAAGGCCTTCGTCTAGCGATCTGAAGGTCGCTAGTTCGAGCCTCAGCTGTGGCAGCGTGTTTGTGCCCTTGAGCAAGGCACTTAACCACACTTTGCTCTAGTCTGTGTGAGGAGTAACGCCCCACACGGACTTCCAATCTGCGCCTTGTAAGGCGTGAAAACGCCCGACGCAGGCCTCTCGTGGTCTGAGTCGACGTTCCCTCCCTTGAGTAGGCTGTGTATGGCTTACTGAATTCATGTTCTTCTTGTCTGAGCTGCTGATGTAGACATTTGTCTTTGGAAGGGATTGTCGACATTTTGGGTCAAAAAACCCCAGCTCCCCGGCCTCTCCCTATAACCCAGTCTCCCCTCCCCCTCCCCCCACCCTGTTTCTCACCAATTCTTTGCATCTGGATTCCCGCCTAAAAACAAATCTCAGGCCAGTACACAGTGACACAAGTAAGGGTTTGCTTTTGAATTTTGAAGGAATCAGCCACCTCCGTGGGCGTTTGGGAAACCCTGACCTGTCGAGGGATTTGCCGACTGGCCAAGGTGTTTGGGCTCAGGCTCGTTTCGCAGAAAGCAGGCCGAGCGCGCGGCACTTTGAACCGACTGGCGGAAGGAAGGTCACGCGAGGGGAAACGCGGCCTCCTCCTGCGCGGTGGTGCCCCGAGGAGCTCTCGTGCTGCTTGCGAGTGGCTTGTTTGGGCTGGATGGTGCCTCTCTGCGCAGCTCCCCCGTTCATCCTCCGGCCCAGAAGATGGCTGCGGCAAGCCACTTTTCTCTGTGGCAAAGTTTTGCCGGGAACAATCAGCGTCACGGGGAAGACCGTGATGGCCTAGATCGTACGACAGGGTGCACGACGAACGGCAGACATGATAGAGACCTCAGATCCATTTCCTTTCTCACGTGTAAATCAGATTTATGAAAATAGCTGTGCATGGGGAGGCCTTTGTTATAAGGAAAGACTGAACAGGTTAGGACCCTATTCCTTGGAATGTAGAAGATTCAGAGGAGATTTGATAGAGGTATACAAAATTATGAGAGGTTTAGATAGGGTAACACAGCTTACCCATGATGCTCAGCAGAACAACAGCAAAATAGGCCCTGTTCTCTCCTCCTTCAAAACTTATGCATGTACCCAGTCTCCAACTTGAGAACAGGCCGTCCCTGGCCTCTGGTCTCCAGTAGACACAGATTCACAGGCCTTGGGCCTGTACTCCCGAGAGGACTCAGGCCTCTGGCCGTTAGGCCTTGATATCTAGACTTCCGATTGACCTTTGCGCCTCGCAGTTCGGTGTCGGCCCCAGGGCCCACACCAATGGTGGCGCGCATGGAGCCTGGACTCTAGGCCTTGACTCCGGACTCTCCGGCGAACGGGCCCCCCAAGCGCTAGGCAGCGTGCGTCGGGGCGTCCCCCTCGCTCGTGCCCTGAAACCCAGTGTCGGCCCGTCGACCGGCCCAAGTCCTCGCCAGTCTGCCGGCCTGACATCCGATTGCGGACGCTCTTAGTCCCGCATCCACTTCACTGGCCTTTGAGCGTCAAGCAGAGGCCTAGACTTCCCACCTGACCTCTAACTCCCCAACATCCCGGTCCCTAAACCCAAACCTGACCCCTAACCCCCCTCCCTGTCCCCAACACCATCCCTTCTAATTAAAAACAAACACAACTTAAACTAAAAAACAACTCTCTAAGCCAAGAGCTCGATGGAGAATGCAGGGTTCAGATGAGGCCATTTTGACCTCATCTCACTGCTGGGATCAGTTCCAGGAGGAGGAGGCACTGTCCATGGCCCTGTAGAATTGTCTCTCAGTCTCCAGCAACCGACGATTCAAGGCCAGGAGTCCACTGTTGGCGGGCCAGGGGAAAGAGACTTGAACCAGGGGATAGGGCCTCAAGGTTTGGGGGAGTAGATTCAGGATGGAGATGAGGAGGAACTGCTTTTCCCAGAGAGTGGTGAATCTGTGGAATTCTCTGCCAATGAAGCAGTGGAGGCTACCTCAGTAAATATATTTAAGACAAGGTTGGATAGATTTTTGCACAGTGGGGGAATTAAGGGTTATGGGGAAAAGGCAGGTAGGTGGAGATGAGTCCATGGTCAGATCAGCCATGATCTTATTGAATGGTGGAGCAGGCTCGACGGGCCAGATGGCCGACTCCTGCTCCTATTTCTTATGTTCTTAAAGCCAATTAAATCACTGTGTGTGTGTGTGTGTGTGTGTGTGTGTGTGTGTGTGTGTGTGTCTGTGTGTGTGTGTGTGTGTGTGTGTGTGAGTGTGTGTGAGTGTGTGTGTGTCTGTGTGTGTCTGTGTGTGGGTGGGTGTGTGTATGTGTGTGTGTGTGTGTGTGTGTGTGTGAGTGTGTGTCTGTGTGTGTGTGTCTGTGTGTGTCTGTGTGTGGGTGGGTGTGTCTGTGTGTGTGTGTGTGTGTGTGTGTCTGTGTGTGGGTGGGTGTGTGTGTGTCTGTGTGTGGGTGGGTGTGTGTATGTGTGTGTGTGTGTATGTGTGTGTCTGTGTGTGTGTCTGAGTGTGTGTGTGTGTGTGTGTGTGTGTGTCTGTGTGTGTGTCTGAGTGTCTGTGTGTGTGTGTGAGTGTGTGTCTGTGGTCTGTGTCTGAGTGTCTGTGTGTGTGTGTGTGTGTGTGAGTGTGTGTCTGGGTGTCTGTGTGTGTGAGTGTGTGTGTGTGTGTGTGTGGGTGTGTGTGTGTGTCTGTGTGTGTGTGTGTGTGTGTGTGTGTGTGTGTGTGTGTGTGTGTGTGTGTGTGTGTGTGTGTCTGTGTGTGTGTGTGTGTGGTGTGTGTGTGTGTCTGTGTGTGTGTGAGTGTGTATGTGTGTGTGTGTGTGTGAGTGTGTGTGTGTGTGAGTGTGTGTCTGTGGTCTGTGTCTGAGTGTGTGTGTGTGAGTGTGTGTCTGGGTGTCTGTGTGTGTGAGTGTGTGTGTGTGTGTGTGTGTGTGTGTGTGAGTGTGTGTGTGAGTGTGTGAGTGTGTGTGTGTGAGTGTGTGTGTGTGTGAGTGTGTGTCTGAGTGTGTGTGTGTGTGTGTGTGTGTGTGTGAGTGTGTGTCTGAGTGTGTGTGTGTGTGTGTGTGTCTCTGAGTGTTTTTTTGATTTTTGCTGTTTGCCGAATTTCGGAATAGGTGGGGTACAAATCGAATTACTCAGACAGGTCATTTAGGAATGCAGTGGGTCCACACTCTCACAAACACCAGTTTGATAGTGGGTCAATTATTAATTTAAAATCTGAGGTTTGGATATCGGTGTTTACTGACGATAAGAAGGGTTTGGAGCAAACCTGGGAAGTCACGCCAGGCACGATCTCGTTGAGCAGGCCCGATGGGCCAAATGACTGCCTCCTCTTCTTGCATCCCTCACACAAGCCAGCCTTCCCTCCGTCTGCACTTCCCGCTGCCTTGGGAGAGCAGGTAGCGTAATCAAAAACCCCCCAACACCCCGGACATTCTCTCCTCTCCCCTCTCCCATCGGGCAGAAGATGCAGAAGCCTGAAACCACG
Source organism: Mobula hypostoma (assembly GCF_963921235.1). NCBI lineage: Eukaryota > Metazoa > Chordata > Chondrichthyes > Myliobatiformes > Myliobatidae > Mobula > Mobula hypostoma. Next base: position 15,000,639 of record NC_086126.1, on the reverse strand, counting down.
GCCCACCAGGCTCGAGGAAGCTTCTACCCCGCTGTTATCAGACTCTTGAACAGATCTCTAATACGCACGAGCCCTCGATCTCCCCATCCACCTCCTCGTGGCACCTACACTTCATATGTCTGCCTGAACTTTTCCTTTGTACGTTTTTGAGCTGATAACGTTCAGCACGATCTGTCACCATGGCACGCTGGTCAAAAGCTTTTCTCTTTCAATAATGGTCTCTCCCTCTCTCTCTCTCGATGGAGGATTGCGCTGGAGCCCTGGGTCCTGGACGAGGTCTAGTCGACACGGTTTGTCGATTGGACTCTGGGGTCCACGTCGCGCTGTGGTTCTGGTTTCTGCCCATTCCTTTTTTTGTCGCTGTCCCGGGCGATTTTGACGGGGCGGCCGGCGGATAACGGACGACACAGAGCCAGATTGAACTGGGCTGAGCTGAATGTGCCCGGGCTCCGTTGATTCTGTGTTTATGCCTTGTTTTTATTTGCTGTTTGCGCGACTTTTTTTAGAAACATCGAAACCGACAGCACATTACAGGCCCTTCGGCCCACAATGTTGTGCTGACCATGTAACCTAGTCTAGAAACAGCCTAGAACTTCCCTACCGCGTAGCCCTCTGTTTTTCTAAGCTCCGTGTACCCTGACACAGTGGTGTCAAGAAAATAATTTCTCCCTCAATGTCGCAAAAACAAAAGAGCTAGTGTGGACTACAGGAGGAATGGAGACGGGCTAACCCCTGTCGACATCAATGGATCTGGGGTTGAGAGGGTGAACGGCTTTAAGTTCCTCAGCATAAACATCACCGAGGACCTCACGTGGTCTGTACATACAGGCCGTGTGGTGAAAACATAGAAACATAGAAACATAGAAAATAGGTGCAGGAGTAGGCCATTCGGCCCTTCGAGCCTGCACCGCCATTTATTATGATCATGGCTGATCATCCAACTCAGAACCCCGCCCCAGCCTTCCCTCCATACCCCCTGACCCCCGTAGCCACAAGAGCCATATCTAACTCCCTCTTAAATATAGCCAATGAACTGGGCTCAACTGTTTCCTGTGGCAGAGAATTCCACAGATTCACCACTCTCTGTGTGAAGAAGTTTTTCCTCATCTCAGTCCTAAAAGGCTTCGCCTTTATCCTCAAACTATGACCCCTCGTTCTGGACTTCCCCAACATCGGGAACAATCTTCCTGCATCTAGCCTGTCCAATCCCTTTAGGATCTTATACGTTTCAATCAGATCCCTCTTCAATCTTCTAAATTCCAACGAGTACAAGCCTAGTTCATCCAGTCTTTCTTCATATGAAAGTCCTGCCATCCCAGGAATCAATCTGGTGAACCTTCTTTGTACTCCCTCTATGGCAAGGATGTCTCTCCTCAGATTAGGGGACCAAAACTGCACACAATACTCCAGGTGTGGTCTCACCAAGGCCTTGTACAACTGCAGTAGTACCTCCCTGCTCCTGTACTCGAATCCTCTCGCTATAAATGCCAGCATACCATTTGCCTTTTTCACCGCCTGCTGTACCTGCATGCCCACTTTCAATGACTGGTGTATAATGACACCCAGGTCTCGTTGCACCTCCCCTTTTCCTAATCGGCCACCATTCAGATAATAATCTGTTTTCCTATTTTTGCCACCAAAGTGGATAACTTCACATTTATCCACATTAAATTGCATCTGCCATGAATTTGCCCTCTCACCCAACCTATCCAAGTCACCCTGCATCCTCTTAGCATCCTCCTCACAGCTAACACTGCCACCCAGCTTCGTGTCATCCGCAAATTTGGAGATGCTGCATTTAATTCCCTCATCCAAGTCATTAATATATATTGTAAACAACTGGGGTCCCAGCACTGAGCCTTGCGGTACCCCACTAGTCACTGCCTGACATTCTGAAAAGGTTAGAACATTAATTAAGTGGACTTCATCTGTAGTTGCTGATTATTGCCTTACTTTAACTATGTGGAGGAATAATTTAGAGAGAGGAGCAGGGGCCTGCTACCACATGGCGGGCTCCATGGTTACCGTGGTAACTAGCGGAACCCCGGCATCCCCAGGGATTCCTTTTCCACCATGGTTAGATTAAGATATAAAATAATCCAGACTCTGCACCACCTAACGGTTTTGGAACAGATGAATAGGTCACCGAAGGGGATCACCACCCCGGGCACACAGACTGACCAAATTTATTAAGCCGGCGAACCCTTCCCAAGAAACACTTCGTAAGATTGCTGCAAATGCAAATGCTTGGGCTAGGGAAACACGATTAATCTTAATTGGACATTACCCAAATAGCCTGCTAGAATTGGAACTAAAATTAATTGAATCGGATCTGACTGATCACTTACAAGAAGTCATCGCCAAAGCTGTAATCTGGAACAAACGAAATCTAAAAGAAAAATTTCAAATCAAATTGGGGGATGTCCAAAAGCATATATTTGAAAAGGCACAACAGAGCCTCTTTCACCTCAGACGGTTGAAGAAGTTTGGTGTGGGCCCCCAAATCCTCAGGACTTTCTACAGGGGCACAATTGAGAGCACCCTGACTGGCTGCATCACTGCCTGGTACGGGAACTGTACCTCCCTCAATCGCAGGACTCTGCAGAGAGGCGTGCGGGCAGCGACCAACGCACCCGAGAGTGTGCTGGGGGAGGGGGGCACCCCACAAGTGTCGTCAAACGTTCTGGCGCCTACCTTCCAACAACGCTCGGCAGAACGACACAGAGAAACTTCAAGCAACAATGGCAAAGCAATCCCCACACACCTCCTCTCCCCTCCCTCCCATCCCCAGACCCACACTGTCCTCCAGGCCCAGGACCCGTCTCCTTCAGCCTCAGGCGTAGCCCGCCTTCGGGGAGCGTGCGTGACTCAGACCCCCGAGCAGCGGCGGGCCTCAGCTCGTGAACCCAGATGCCACCTCGGCGGCCGCTGAGCCCTTGGCCCTCTACGAATGGCTGGCGTGGCTGCCCAACCCAACCTCGCAAGTGCTACTGTGGGTGAAAGCACCCGAGCGCCGGCTTTGTCCGCGGGTAGCCGACCCAATGGCGGCCGAGAACCCGCGAACGGGAATGGTCACGTAATGGTCTGGAGACCCTGGCTGTCGAGCAATGGAGAGATGACTCCAGGGACGGACGTGTCCTACGGTTCAAAGGTCAATTTATTACCAAAGAATGTATGCAGTGTAAACTCTGATATCTGTCTTCTCCAGATAGCCACGAAACTGAGAAAAACCATGGAAATCATTCACAGAAAAATATCAAAAACCTCCCTCACACAAAAATAGACAAATCGGACATATCCAATGGTCCAAAGATTAATTTATTATCAAAGTATGTATGCAGTATAAACTCTGATATCTGTCTTCTCCAGATAGCCACGAAACTGAGAAAACCTGTGGAAGTTGTTCACAAAAAAACATCAAACCCCACCCCACACACAAAAATAAACAAATCTCACAAACAGCACTATGATTATCAACCCCCCCATCATAAAAAGAATCATGCAAACGGCAACAAGAACATCAAACCCCAAACCTTCCCCCACCCCCCAGCACAAAAAAACCTAACAAATCACGTTGAGCAGCAACGAGAGAGAACAGGCGAAAACACAGGCTGTAAAAAGCAAATAAATGAAAGAATCCACACATCAATCTATAAATCGCAGAACGTCTATAACATCCTCCGAGGATCGAGGGGGAGAGAGGCCACTCGAATGCAGAGACAGCACCATAAGGCCATGAGGCATAGGGGCTGAATTAGGCCATTTGACCCATCGAGTCTGTTCCACCATTTAAGCATGGCTGATCATTTTTCCCCCTCCTCAGCCCCACTCCCCAGCCTTCTCCCCATAACCTTTGATGCCATATCCAATCAAGATCCGATCAAGCTCTGCCTAAAATATACCCAACGACCCAGCCTCCACAGCTGCCTGTGGTAGCAAATCTCACAAATTCATCACCCTCTGGCTAGAGAAATTTCTCCGCATCTCTGTTGAGAATGGACGCCCCTCTATCCCAAGGCCGTGCCCTCTTGTCCTAGACTCCCCCACCACGGGAAACATCCTTTCCACATCTACTCTGTCTAGACCTTTCAGCATTCGAAAAGTTTCAATGAGACTCCTCCCCCATCCTTCTAAATGAACGGGTTAGAACATAGAACATAGACAGAACATCACAGTACAGGCCCTTCGACCCAGGATGTTTGACAGCCTTTTAATCTAACCCAAGATTAGTCTAACACTTCCTTCCCACGTAGTCTTCTATTTATCTATTACCCACGTGCCTGTCTAAGAGTCTCTTAAATATCCCAAAAATATCTGCCTCCACTACCGCCCCTGGCAGGATGTTCCACACATCCACCACTTTCAGTGTAAACAAAATCCCTACCTCTGACATCCCCCCTATACGCTCCCACAATCACCTTCAGTGTCCTCTCATATTAGCATTGGTGCCCTGGGGATAAGGCGCTGGCTGCCCTCTTGATCAGTGCCTCTTATCATTTTATACACCTCTGCCCAGCTGCCTCTCGTCCTCCTTTGCTCCAAACTGTTGTCAGTAAAACAGCATCCGGGGGCCTCTCGGGACTTGTCTGCACAGTGAGGTGGAAGCTGTTTCTTTTGGACTTTTCATGTCAGGTTTACAAAGCGACCGGGGTCTGTTTGGAATGTGTCTGCCAAGCGGGAGATGGCTTGTGCCGTTGCTGACTTAGCATGGGCTAAGGTGTAAGCGAAGTAGCCCTTGTGGGAGTGGTCATTGTTGGAGTGGGCCAGCGTTGGAGTGGTTAGGCTTTGGAGAGAACTAGAACTGAATTGAATTGACTTAAATACTTACATCCTTCATATACATGAGGAGTAAAAATCTTACATTATGTCTCTGTTCAAATGTGGAATGTGCAATTATAGTAATTTATAATAAATATTATATACAACAGGATAGTCACTATAACACGGAAATACAGATGCATCAGCATAAATTAATCAGTCTGATGTCCTGGTGGAAGAAACTGTCCCGGAGCCTGTTGGTCCTGGCTTTTATGCTGCGGTACCGTTTCCCGGATGGTAGCAGCTGGAACAGTTTGTGGTTGGGGTGACTCAGGTCCCCAATGATCCTTCAAGCCGTTTTTACACACCTGTCCTTGTAAATGTCCTGAATTGTGGGAAGTTCACATCTACAGATGTGCTGGGCTGTCCACACCACTCTCTGCAGAGTCCTGCGATTGAGGGAGGTACAGTTCCCATACCAGGCAGTGATGTAGCCAGTCAGGATGCTCTCAGTTGTGCCCCTGTAGAAAGTCCTTAGGATCTGGGGGCCCGTACCAAACTTCCTGAGGTGAAAGAGGTGCTGCTGTGCTTTTTCACCACACAGCCGGTAGGTACAGACCACGTGAGATCCTCGATGATGTGTATGCCAAGTAGTCCATGAGCCAGGACCCCAAATTTGGGCCACCGGTACCATCTGGGGCAATAATTCCTATACAGTGGTGATTTTTGGCAAGGTATACACCCCTAGTGCTAGAAAATATGTGATAGCATTGCAGCGGTGGTAGCTTTCTGTGAGGGGGACTGGGAGTTGCACCTCCATGCTATAAGAACCATGGTGCTTTGCCTATGATAAGATGAATTATGCCAGGTACCTGTCCCCTTCCTTTGCTCAGATGATGAACTTCCCAGGGAAGAATCCTTCTGTGTATGAGCCCTTCAAGACAGGCCAATTCTCAGTGCAGCTGTCAAGTAACAACCCCTTTGAGCAGATCCCTGTGGACCAGGCTATTGAAGCCACAGTGAACAAAGACACACAGACTCCTGGAGGCACATCACAGTTCAGCCTGAATACTGGAGCTATCAAGTGTTACCACATAACAGCTGAGCACCGCAGTGCATTCCTGGGACAGCTAAGGGAGATGGTGCAAGGCAACAAATCAGAGCTTTGTCATGCGGAGCTGCAGCGGCCAAGAATCCAGAAAGATGAGGAAGCAGTTTCAGCAGTGGTTAGCCTCATACATGAATGGGTCAACCCGTTTGCAGAGAAGCAGGACCTCATTAGCATCTCTACAGCAAAGGCAGCCCCCAAGGACATTGCCTCCGACCTGACGAAGGCATATGTGATTGGTGAGCAATGCTATGCAACCTTCAAGGATGAGAGACTAGAAGAAGACCCACCAGCAAAGAAATTCCGTGACCCAATGAAAACCAACAAGCTGAAAACATTCGGTGATATGTGTAAGAAGAGAGAAGTGAAATCAAATGGGAGGGCGATCATCTTGAAAGCAGACAGGTCTGTGTTTGGACACATCATAGTGATGGCACAAGGGCGCAGTCTACCTATGGAGGATATCCTTTCTCATCCCCTTGGACCATTGCCCTGGGCCCTGTCCACACCAGAAGGATTGCTGAGAAAGACAAACAAAGCTACTTCAGCCACAACCTTGCAGAAAAATGTAGCAGTAGAAGGGCAACTCCCAGGAATCTCTGCTACGGTGGTTGATGGAATGAACTTGGTCCAAAGAGTGAAAGGTGATCAAGTTACTTTCAGAGATGTTGCCACAACAAATCTGGGTATGGCTGTGAGGGAAGGCAGTCAGAGTAGCAGAATAGATGTTGTGTTCGACACATACAGAGAGAACTCTAACAAGGATAGTGAAAGATCTCTACGGGGTGAAGAGACTGGTTATGAGTTGCAAGGTATCACAGGTACAAAGATGGTGAGGCAGTGGAGGAGCTTCCTGACCAAAGTCAGTAACAAAAATAGTCTCGTTAGCTTCATAGTCCATGAATGGAGGAAGGCGGAGTACAGAGCAAAGCTACAGGAGAAGATTCTGTATGCAACTGTGAATGACAAATGTTACAGAATCACATCTCAAGAGAGTGAGGAGGTGTCAGCTCTTCAGTGTCAACAAGAAGATGGCCGCCTACTTCTCCATGCTGCCCATGCCACAAGAGAGGGATTCCAATCTGAGGTGATTTGCTCAGAAGACACAGATGTCTTTATCATGTCTTTAGCATTTTGTGACAAGATTGAGGCCCCATTGTTCCAGAAGTGTGGCACTAGAACCCGTACAAGGCTTGTAGACATCAGGAAGGTTGCTGCCACTGTTGGCACAGAGGTCTGCAGGGCTCTCATTGGGTTGCACGCATATACAGGATGTGACACTGTAAGCGCTTTTGCAGGCAAAGGGAAGACAAGTGCCCTAAAACTTCTGACCAGCAACAGGGAAGCTCAGGACACATTCTTAGAGTTGGGTCAGGAATGGGACCTCTCCCCAGAACTGATGGACAAACTGGAGGCATTTACATGTCTCCTGTATGCCCCAAAAGCATCGACCACCAGGGTCAATGAGCTCAGGTATCACCTTTTCTGTGCCAAAAAAGGTGAAGTCGATAGTCATCAACTCCCACCATGCAAGGACTGCTTAACAAAACATGCACAGCGAGCCAACTGCCAGGCTGGTGTACGGAGAAGATGTTTGGAGAAGGACCCACAAGTGCCAAGCACACATAAAGCTACCACCAGTGCAACGCTATCACATATTTTCTGACTCTAGAGATGTATACCTTGCGAAAAATCACTATGAGCATTGGTCCCCTCAGATGGTACCGACCAACCCTACTGGCTCACGGACTAGAGGAACTTAAAGCTGTTCACCCTCTCAACCTCAGATCCATTGATGTCTATTGGGGTTAGCCCGTCTCCATTCCTCCTGCAGTCCGCAACCAGCTCCTTTATTTTTTTTAAGATTGAGAAGTTAAGATCAAGAACTTAAGACTGAGAAGTTGGATGCATAGCAGTTGCAGGCGGGATGGTGGTTCAGGCAGTGGAATGCTCCTCCACTGTGAGGTGTCGGAGTTCAGGGTACCAAATGGTCTCCACAACGACAACATCGGCAGGAAGCAGCAGCTCTTGGCCGGCGAGGTCAAGGAAGTGGAGATGGAGCTGGTGACCTCAGGACCAGCCAGGAGACTGTAAGCTTCACAGATGGGCCTTTTTCTGAGGTGGTCACACCCGGAAGGATGTTCAGGTGGTGGATGGGTGACCACCAGGAGAAGTCGGGGGGGGGTTCAGCAGTCAGTGCTGGCTCCTCCTGTGACCCTTCCCCTCCGCCGTCAACTATACCCCTTTGGGTACCGCTGGGGAGGGGGACGGACCTATCGGGGCACAACAGCAGCAGCCAGGCCAGTGACTGGGGATTCTCGGAGAAGCCAGGAGGGTGTGTTGCCTCCCAGGCTGTCTCAGAGCAAGCTGCAGAAGCTTCTGGAGAGGGAGGACGAGCCGCCACAGGCCGTGGTTGCCAGCAATGAGATGGGTGGAAAGGGGTAAGAGGTCGTGCGCAGCGGGCAGAGGGAGTCTGGGAAAAGTCCTTACAATAGAACATAAGAAACAGGAGCAGGAGTCGGCCATCTATCCGCTCGAGCCTGCCCCGACATTCAATAAGAACACGACTGATCTGGCCACGGACTCATCTCCAACCACCTGCCTTTTCCCCATGGTAAGGACATGTTTTGTGGGCCGAAGGGCCTGTATTGCGCTGTAGGTTTTCTATGTTTCTGTGTTAACCCTTAATTCCCCTACTATGCAAAAATCTACCCAACTTTGTCTTCAATATATTTATTGAGGTGTAGTCTCCACTGCTTCATTGGGCAGAGAATTCCACAGATTCACCACTCTCTGGGAAAAGCAGTTCCTCCTCATCTCCATCCTAAATCTATTCCCCTGAAACTTGAGGCCATGTCCCCTAGTTCTAGTCTCACCTACCAGTGGAAACAACTTTCCTGCCTCTATCTTATCTATCTCTTTCATAATTTTATATGTTTCTATAAGATTTCTTCTTATAAGATCCAGTGAGTACAGTCCCAGGCAACTCAATCCCTCCTCATAGTCTAACCCCGTCACCTCTGGAATCAACTTCCTCTGCACCATCTTGAAAACCAATACATCATGGAGAAGAGAAGGAGAAGATGGCGGCGTAACGCAGCGCGCGCGGCTGCTCCAAAATGATATCATATTTGTGAAGTAGGATGCCGTGCACAATCCTGATTTGATGGAGACGGACGTGAGAAGCACAGAGGAACATCTGGAGTAACTTCTGAAATGCCTGCTTCGCTGACGCTGCTACTGTGCGATCGAGAATCTCCGAAGGGGAAGGCCCCAAATCCTCGGCTTTGCCTATTGCCTGTTGCCGGGGCCGGGGTCGAAGCGCTCAGCAGAGATGGTGCTCGGTGCTTGGTGTCAGAGGGCTGGTTGGAGGCTCGGAGTTTTCGGACGGTCTCAGAGTCGGCTGTGGTCGGGTGCTTCCAGGGTGCTGCATCGGCAAGTTTGCGGCGTTGGAAGCTCGTGGCAGGAAGAGAGTTTCTCTTCCTTCTCCCGTCTGCGTGAGATGGTGGGACTTTTGAGAGACTTTGAGACTTTTTTTTTTACTGTGCCCATGGTCTGTTCTTTATCAAATTACGGTATTGCTTTGCACTGTTGTAACTACATGTTATAATTATGTGGTTTTTGTCAGTTTTTTTTAGTCTTGGCTTGTCTTGTGTTTCTGTGATATCATTCTGGAGGAACATTGTATCATTTCTTAATGCATGCATTACTGAATGACAATAAAAGAGGACTGCGTGTCCTCATAATGTAATAATCTAATCCTTCTTCAAGTAAGGAGACCAGAACTGCATGCAGTACTCCAGGTTAATTAAACCCAAAGATGTGATGTTAGGAAGCCCCACCTGCTGAGGGATAAAAACAAAGTTTACCGATTTAAAAAAAAAGATTTTGAAAACAATGCTCTACGAGGGCAGGGCGTGGCTGACAAGGAGAGAAACACAGCGACGATTAGAAACTGAAGACGTGAACTGTTAAGAGTGGAATTAGTGGTGAGTATCTTTACCCTGCTAACTTGAAACTCTCAGTGTGAAACCCCCGGAGGAGAGACAATAGCGATGAAAGATTTTTTTCAGCTACGGCTAAAATACGCAGCAGTTATAACGAGACAATATCGGCAGAGACAAGTGTCCAAGGATCCCACTGTGTAGTCGGGAATTAGTTCTGCAAAATCATACCAAGGGATTTGGTCAAGTCTTTGTACAAGTTTGTGAACTGACTTTCCATGGATGATCAACCGTTTCATCCAACGAACCAAGAAACAAGATGGGAAGCCACCCAAGGTGAAGAACCAACGCAGGAACGAAATGTGTAATGATGCAGAGGATTTAATACGGTTGGATGTACAAGTTTATTTTCATGAAAGGATCTGAATTTGATTTTCTGCAAGGACTGATTATTTTTGCAAAAGACTTTGATAAGTTACTGAACAAGGGATTTACTTTATTTAAGAGTTGTGATGTCAGAGAATTTGAATTTAAACTTGTAGATACACTGTCTGGAACTGAAACTGAAGTTAACTCTAATACTGTACTTGAGAATATTTTGTTGATATCTAAGATTTGGAATGTAAACAGAATTTTTGAATTTTGAATTGTAGTTGCTCATATAGATATTTTGTATATATTGTTTCTTTCCTTATAAACAAAACTTATCCCCAGAAGTGTGTGGTTTCTATTCGCTGCCTCCTTCCGATACCAGAACCTTCTGATGGCCCACTAGCACCCAGTGTAATCTGACTTTCTTAAAGAGTGCTGCAACTAGTCACACACGGTAAGACCGGCGCTACGCACGCAGTGCTCCAGGCGCGGCCTCACCAGTACCCTGTACAGTTGCAGCGTAACCTCCCTGCTCTTCGATTCAATCCCTCTGGCAATGAAGGCTGACATCCCGTTTGCCTCTTTGATAGCCTGCCTCACCTGCAAGTCAGACCTTTTGTGTTGTCTGCGCGATGCTGCAATTTTTTACCATTTAAATAATAATCCTGCAAGATAGTAATCTCCAGATTACTCCCAACGCCACGTGCTAGTCAGGACAGGAATAGGATGATGTACACTCTAACGAGTGGCTGGGGAAATGGTGTAGGAAGCAGGGTTTCAGAGTTCTGCATCATTGGGATCTCCTCCGGGGAAGGCACAAACCTGCGCTTTAGGGAGGCCAATGTCCTTGCGGGCAGGTTTGTTAGAGCTGTTGGGGAGGGTTTAAACTAGTTTTGCAGGAGGGGGTGGTGGTGGGTGGGAACAGGACTGATGGGACTGAGGGTGGGGCGGGTAGAAGAATGAGGGGAGATTTGATAGAGGTATATAAAATTATGATGGGTATAGATAGAGTGAATGCAAGCAGGCTTTTTCCACTGAGGCAAGGGGAGAAAAAAACCAGAGGACATGGGTTAGGGTGAGGGGGGGAAATGTTTAAAGGGAACATTAGGGGGGCTTCTTCACACAGAGAGTGGTGGGAGTATGGAATGAGCTGCCAGAGGAGGTGGTAAATGCGGGTTCTTTTTTAACATTTAAGAATAAATTGGACAGATACATGGATGGGAGGCGTATGGAGGGATATGGTCCGTGTGAAGGTCAGTGGGACTAGGCAGAAAACGGTTCAGCACAGCCAAGAAGGGCCAAAAGGCCTGTTTCTGTGCTGTAGTTTCTATGGTATCGCACTGTTTTCATGGACCTATGGTATCTATGGTTGGTATACACGTGCGTAGCGAGCCTGCGAGGAAGGACGGGCAGGTGTTGGGGCAGAATTGCAGTCAGTGGGATGCGTGGAGGCGTCAAGTTGAAAGGGGAGACGGACACAGAACTGGAGGTGTGATGCTTGAATACTTGCAGTGTACGGAATGAAGCAGGTGATCGAAGGCAGCTATCACGTGTGCGATGCTTGATCTGCCATTCGGGAATGAGTCAGGGCGGGTGACAGAAGTTTGTGCCGGGGACCACTTCGCACCTGGTGATCATAATCCCATTAGTTTCAAAGTAAATTTAGAAAAAGACAGGTCTGGTCTGCGGGTGGAGAAAGGCCAATTTTGATGGTATCAGAAAGGATCTGGCAAGCGTGGACTAGGACAGGCTGTTTTCTGGCAAAGGCGTACTTGTTAAGTGGGAAACCTTCAAAAGTGAAATTTTGAGAGGACAAAGCTCGTATGTGCCTGTCAGAATAAAAGGTAGAGATAAGAAGTGAAGGGGTTTTCAAGAGATATTGAAAGGTTAAGAGACGAATGAGGTGCCTAGAAGGTATAGGTAATGGGGCAGGTATAGGTATAGGTAGAGGTATGGTATAGGTATAGGTATAGCTATAAGTATAGGTATAGATATAGTATAGGTATGGTATTGGTATAGGTAATACATATAGGTATAGGTATGGTATAGGTATACATATAGGTATAGGTATGGTATAGGTATACATATAGGTATAGGTATAGGTAGAGGAGTCCTTGGACTCACTTTATACCGAACACTGTTGGAGCAGTGCTGCCAGGATAATCAAGGACACGACCCACCCAGCCAGCACACTTTTCGTCCCTCTTCCCTCCGGGAGAAGGCTCAGGAGCTTGAAGACTCGTACAGCCAGATTTGGGAACAGCTTCTTTCCAACTGTGATAAGACTGCTGAACAGATCCTGACCCCGATCTGGGCCGTACCCTCCAAATATCTGGACCTGCCCCTCGGTTTTTTTGCGCTACCTTACTTTCCATTTTTCTATTTTCTATTTATGATTTATAACTTAAATATTTAATATTTACTATCCATTTGTAATCCAGGGAGCGGGAAGCGCAGAATCAAATATCGCTGTGATGATTGTACGTTCTAGTATCAATTGTCTGGGGACAGTAAAGTATAAAGTATATCCAAGTATAGGTATAGGTACGAAATGAATATCTAACGAGGATGTCATGAACAGAGCAAACACAAAAAGGGAAATAACGTATGAGATCATGAAAAGGCAACGTAACTCCATTGGACATGTGATTAGGAAAGAGGAGTTAGAATACATGGTAATTATGGGAAAGATTGAAGGGAAGAAAGCAAGAGGAAGACACAGACAAATGATGATGGAGACAGCAGCCAGAGAACTGGAAATGAATACCAATGAATTGATCCACTTGACCCGAAACAGGAGTGTGTGGGCCATGGCAGTCAAAGCTCAAACTGGGCACGGCACCCGATGGTGATGATAGGTATAGGTATGGTATAGATACAGGTATGGTATAGGTATAGGTATAGGTATAAGTATAGGTATATGAGGTGCTTATGAAGTAATAGAAATGCAGGGGAACACTTAAGAAAGAAATCAGGAGGGCTTAAAGAAAGCATTAGGCAAGCAGGAACAAATAACAAATTGCTTATTGATTGAGATAAGGCACAGTGTAGGCCCTGCTGACCCTTCGAGCTGCACCACCCAGCAACCTGAACCTAATCACGGGACAAGTTACAATGACCAACTAACCTATCAACTGACACGTCTCTGGACCGTGGCTGGAGACCGGAGCATTCGGAGGAAACCCACCCGGGTCACGGTGGGGCTGGGGGAGAAGGTGCAAACTCCTTATGGGCAGCGGCGGGAATGGAACCCGGGTCCCCCTGTACCGTAAAGCGTCGTGCTGACCGCCATGCGACGGTGCTGCCCCATTTCTTCATGGAGTACAAGAAATGGAAGAAAGCACTTAAGAAGGAAATCAGGAGGGCTGAAAGAAGGCATGAGGTTGCTTTAGCAGAGAAGGTGAAGGAGAATCCTAAGGGATTCTGCAGATACGTTAAGAGCAAGAGGATTGCAGGGGACAAAATTTGTCCTCTGAAAGACCAGACTGGTGATCCATGTGAGATGGGGAGATCTTAAATTGATTTTTTTGCATCCGTGTTTAGGAGGCAGACACAGAGTCTAAGCAACATCAACTTCATGGACGGATTACGGAGGAGGAGATGTTTGCTGTCTTGAGGTAAATCAGGGTGGATCAATCCCCAGGGCCTGACAAGCTGTTCCCTCAGACTCTGCAGCAGGCAAGTGCAAACACAGCCGGGGCCCTGGCAGAGATATTTAAATCATCCTTAGCGACAGGTGAGGTCCCAGAGGATTGGAGGACAGCCAATGTTGTTCTGCTGTTAGGAAAGGTTGTAAAAATAAACCAGGGAATTATTGGCTGGTGAACCTGACATCAGTGGTGGGAAAGAAATTGGAAGGTATTCTCAGGGACCAGACATATGAGTATTTGGATTGACAGGGACTGATTTGGGATAGTCAGCATGGCTTTGTGTGTGGTAGGTCATGTCTAACCAATCTTATCCAGTTTTTTGAGGAAGTTACCAGGAAAGCTGATGAAGGCAAGGCAGTGGATGTTGTCTACATGGACTTTAGCAAGGCCTTTGACAAGGTCCCGCGTGGGAGTTTGGTCAAGAAGGTCCAGTCCATTGGCATTCAAGATGAGGTGGTAAACCGGATTAGTCATTGGCTTAGTGGGAGAAGCCAGAGAGTGGTAGTAGATGGAGGCTGGAGGCCTGTGACTAACAACATGCCACAGGGATCGGTGCTGGGTTTGTTGCTGTTCGTCACCTGTATCTACGATCTGGATGATAATGCGGAAAACTCGATCAGCAAATTTGCGGATGACGCCAAGACTGGGGGATGTAGTCGACAGGGAGGAAAACATAGAAACATAGAAACATAGAAACATAGAAAATAGGTGCAGGCGTAGGCCTTTCGGCCCTTCGAGCCTGCACTGCCATTTATTATGATCATGGCTGATCATCCAACTCAGAACCCCACCCCAGCCTTCCCTTCATACCCCCTGATCCCCGTAGCCACAAGGGCCATATCTAACTCCCTCTTAAATATAGCCAATGAACTGGCCTCAACAGTTTCCTGTGGCAGAGAATTCCACAGATTCACCACTCTCTGTGTGAAGAAGTTTTTCCTAATCTCGGTCCTAAAAGGCTTCCCCTTTATCCTCAAACTGTGACCCCTTGTTCTGGACTTCCCCAACATTGGGAACAATCTTCCTGCATCTAGCCTGTCCAATCCCTTTAGGATCTTATACGTTTCAATCAGATCCCCCCTCAATCTTCTAAATTCCAACGAGTACAAGCCCAGTTCATCCAGTCTTTCTTCACATGAAAGTCCTGCCATCCCAGGAATCAATCTGGTGAACCTTCTTTGTAGACTATCAAAGCTCGCAGTGGGACTTGGACCAGCTGGAAAACTGGAATGAAACAAGGCAAACAACAGGAATTCTGCAGATGCTGGAAAATTCAAGCAACATACATCAAAGTTGCTGGTGAACGCAGCAGGCCAAGCAGCATCTATAGGAAGAGGCGCAGTCGACGTTTCAGGCCGAGACCCTTCGTCAGGACCTGATGAAACAAGGCAGTTGGAATCTAATGCAGACTAGTGCGAGGTGTTGCACTCCGGTGGGACCGACCAGGGTTCCGAAAGAGGCGGCGGAAGAGATTGTGGAGGTATTAGTAATGATCCTCCACGAATCACTCGATTCTGGAATGGATCCAGCGGGCTGGAAAACTGCGAAAGTCACTACTCTCTTTAAGAAGGTTGGTGGGCAGAAGAAAGGAAATTATAGGCCAGTTATTCTGATTTTAGTGGTTGGCAGATGTTAGAGTCCATTATAAGGATGAGGTTTCAGGGGTACTTGGAGGTACATGACAAAGCAGGCCAAAATCAGCATGGGTTTTGAAAGGGAAAATTTTGCCTGAGAAATCTGTTGGAAATCTTTGAGGAAATAACAGACAGGATAGGGAAGTGGGTGCAGTTACTATTACGAGGGAGAAGGTGATCAAAAAGCTGAAAGACCTAAAGGTACATAAGTCACCCAGACCAGCTGAACTGCACCTTCGGGTTCAGAAAAAGGTAGCGTTAGAGATTGTGGTGGCATTAGAAATGATCTTTCAAAAATCATTGGACTCTGGCACGGTGCCAGAGGACTGGAAAATTGCAAATGTCACTCCACTCTTTAAGAAAGCAGGCAGACAGAAAAAGGAAATTATAGACCAGTTAGCTTGACCTCAGTGCTGGGGAAGATTTAGATTTAGATTATGAGGACACTCAGTCCTCGTTTATTGTCATTTAGTAATGCATGCATTAAGAAATGCTTCGATGTTCCTCCGGTATGATATCACAGAAACACAAGACAGACCAAGACTGAAACTGACAAAAACCACATAATTATAACATATAGTTACAACAGTGCAAAGCAATACGGTAATTTATTAAAGAACAGACCATGGGCACGGTAAAAAAAAGTCTCAAAGTCCCGATAGCCCCGTCATCTCACGCAGACGGTAGAAGGAAGTAAAACTCTCCCTGCCATGAACCTCCAGCGCTGCAAACTTGCCGATGCAGCACCCTGGAAGCACCCGACCACAGCCGACTCTGAATCCATCCAAAAACTTCGAGCCTCCGATCGGCCCTCCGACACCGAGCACCGAGCACCACCTCTGCCGAGCGCTTCGACCCCGGCCTCGGCCGCCAAGCAACAGGCAAAGACAAGGATTTGGGGCCTTCCCCTCCGGAGATTCTGGATCGCACAGTAACAGCGGCAGCGAAACAGGCATTTCAGAAGTTTCACCAGATGTTCCTCCATGCTTCTCACGTGCGTCTCCATCAAATCAGGATGGTGCACGGCACCCTACTTAACAAATAACAGATATTCATTCTGGAGTGGCCACTGCGCGCTGCGTCACGTCGCCATCTTCTCTTCTAGAGGTTGGAGTCAATTGTTAACGATGAGGTGATGGAATATTTGGTGACACAGGACAAGATTGGTCAAAGTCATCATGGTTTCCTTGAGGGAAAAGCTTGCCTGGTGAACCTATTGGAATTCTTTGAGGAGATTACAAGTAGGATAGATAAAGGGGATGCAGTGGATGTTGTATATTTGGACTTTCAGAAGGCCTGTTGCCACACGAGGCTGCTTACCAAGTTAAGAACCCATGGTATTACAGGAAAGTTACTGGTGTGGTTAGAGCATCAGCAGATTGGTAGGAGGCAGCGAGTGGGAATAAAAGGATCTTTTTCTGATTGGCTGCCAGTGACTAGTGGTGTCATGCAGGGGGCAGTGTTGGGGCCACTTCTTTTCATGCTGTATGTCAATGATTTAGATGATGGAATAGATGGCTTTGTTGCCAAATTTGCAGATGATACGAAGATTGGTGGAGGGGAGATAGTGTTGAGGGAACAGGCAGACTGCAGAAGACAGATTAGGAGAATGGACAAGAAAGCGGCAAACGAAACACAACGTTGGAAAATGCGTCATCATGCACTTTGGTAGGAGAAATAAATGTGTGGACTATTTTCCAAAACGGGGAGAAAATCCAAAAATCTGAGATGCAAAGGGATTTGGGAGTCCTTGTGCAGAACACCCTAAAGGTTAACTTGCAGGTAGGGTCAGTGGTGAGGAATGCAAATGCAATGTCGGCAATCATTTCCAGAGGTCCAGAATACAAGAGCAGGGATTTTTTTGGGCTCCTCATCTAAGAAAAGATGTGCCAGCTTTGGAGAGGGTCCAGAGGAAGTTCACGAGGATGATTCCGGGAATGAAAGGGTTATCATATGAGGAATGTTTGATGGCTCTGGGTCTGTACTCACTGGAATTTATAAGGATGAGGGGGATTCTCATTGAAACCTTTCGAACGTTGAAAGGCCCAGACAGTAGAAATCAAAGCACGTCCAGCACTGCTCTGCACGTATACGGGAAAGAGGTGGAGAGAGTAGAGAGTTTCAAGTTCCTTGGCGTCCACATCTCGGCTAACTTCACCTGGACTGCCCATATCTCTTATCAGGTGGGGAAGGCCCAACAGAGGCTCTACTTCCTAAGGAAGCTCTCCTCCCTCATCACCTGCTGATCAACTTCTATCGGACGACTATAGAGAGCCTCCTGACGTATTGCTGTGCAGTGTGGTTTGCCAGCTGCACAGAACAGAACAGGAAGGACTTGCAGTGGGTGGTGAGGGTAGCAGAGCGGGTTATTGGCACAACATTTCCCTCCCTCAGAGACATTTATACTGGCAGACTTCAAAAGAAGGCTACTTGTATTTCAAAGGATCCCACTCATCCTGGACATCACCTGTTTCCCCCTCTACCTTCTGGGAAGAGATACAGAGCATTAAGGACGAAAACAAAGAGACTCCTTAACAGCTTCTACCCACAAGCAGTGAAACGTATAACACCCCCTTCCCTTCTCCTGCCCCCCTCCTAAGACGGCGACAGCTAAATGCATCACACTTCCAGGAATGGCAGGTGTGCAATAGTCCTACCCCGCCATCCATATATTATTAATTTTGGACTGCACTCCTGAGGTTTTAGAGTTTATTTTATGTATATATTCTTTGTCATGCTGCAAAACACTGAGCTGCTAAACTGTGTTTCATTGCTCCACAACAATGACAATAAAGATATTTCTTCCTCTTTCTTCTCTTTAGATGTGGAAAGGATGTTTCCCATGGTGGGGGAGTCTAGGACAAGAGGGCACAGCCTCGGGATAGAGGGGCGCCCTTTCAAAACAGGGATGTGGAGAAATTTCTTTAGCCAGAGGGTGGTGAATTTGTGGAATTTGTTGCCACAGGCAGCTGTGGAGGCCAGATTGTTGGGTGTATTTAAGGTAGAGATTGATAGGTTCTCGATTGGACACGGCATCGAAGGTTACGGGGAGAAGGCCAGGGAGCAGGGCTGAGGAGGAGAAGAGAGGATCAGCTCTGATTGAACGGTAGAGCAGACTCGATGGGCCAAGTGGCCCAATTCTGCTCCTGTGTCCTGTGATCTTATCAACAGAAAGGAGAATCAGCAGATCCAGCACATTATCCTCCACAACTTCCACCATCTTCAACAGGGACAGAGCTCCCCTTGTCCTCACCTACCACCCCACCAGCCTCCGGATCCAGCACATTATCCTCCGCAACTTCCACCATCTTCAACAGGGACAGAGCTCCCCTTGTCCTCACCTACCACCCCACCAGCCTCCGGATCCAGCACATTATCCTCCGCAACTTCCACCATCTTCAACAGGGACAGAGCTCCCCTTGTCCTCACCTACCACCCCACCAGCCTCCGGATCCAGCACATTATCCTCCGCAACTTCCACCATCTTCAACAGGGACAGAGCTCCCCTTGTCCTCACCTACCACCCCACCAGCCTCCGGATCCAGCACATTATCCTCCGCAACTTCCACCATCTTCAACAGGGACAGAGCTCCCCTTGTCCTCACCTACCACCCCACCAGCCTCCGGATCCAGCACATTATCCTCCGCAACTTCCACCACCTTCAACAGGGACAGAGCTCCCCTTGTCCTCACCTACCACCCCACCAGCCTCCGGATCCAGCACATTATCCTCCGCAACTTCCACCACCTTCAACAGGGACAGAGCTCCCCTTGTCCTCACCTACCACCCCACCAGCCTCCGGATCCAGCACATTATCCTCCGCAACTTCCGCCACCTTCAACAGGACCCCACCACTAAGACCATCGTTGCCTCTCCACCCCTCTCCACCTTCTGCAGGGATCGATACCTCCGCGACTCCCTTATCCACACATCCATCCCCACGGATCTCCCACCCGGCACTTATCCCTGTAAGCGTAAGTGCTACACCTGTCCCTACACCTCCTCTCTTGCCACCATTCAGGGCCCCAAACGGTCCTTCCAGGTGAGGCAACACTTCACTTGCGAGTCTGTTGGGGTCATCTATTGCATCCAGTGCTCCCGGTGCGGCCTCCTCTACATCTCTACATCGGTGAAACCCGACGCAGATTGGGGGACCGCTTCGTCGAGCACCTCCGCTCCGTCCGCCACAACAGACAGGATCTCCTGGTAGCCACCCACTTCAACTCTGCTTCCCATTCCCATTCAGACATGTCCATACATGGCCTCCTCTACTGCCATGATGAGGCTAAACTCAGGTTGGAGGAGCAACACCTCATATACCGTCTAGGTAGTCTCCAGCCCCTTGGTATGAACATAGAATTCTCCTACTTCCGGTAATTCCCTCCCCCTCCCTTCCTCTATCCCTATTTCACATCACCTCCCTCATAGTTCTGCCTCCTTCTACTACTGCGCATTGTTCTCCTGCCAATCACCTCCCTGCTTCCCCTCCCCAACCCCTGTGTCTTTCAAATTACTGTTTTTTTTCAACTACCAGCATTCTTCAAACCCTCCCCAAAGTTCTTCCTTCAGTCCTGATGAAGGGTTTCGGCCCGAAACGTCGACTAATCTTTTCAACTGATGCTGACTGACCTGCCGAGTTCCTCCAGCGCATTGTGGGTGTTCCTTTGACAACAGCGTCTGCAGATTATTTCGTGTTAGCAAATTTTGCTTACTTGGTTGGATTTTCAGAAGGGTTCTGTCAAGATGCTGCACGCAAGACTGCTCGGCAAGATAAGAGCCCATGGTATCACAGGAAAGATATTGGCATGAATAAAAGATTGGCTGACTGGCGGGAGGCAAAGAGTGGGAATAAATGGGACCTGTTCTAGTTGGCTGCCGGTGTTGAGGGGTGTTCTGCAGGCGTTGGGATCCCTTCTTTTCACATCATGTGACAACCACTTGGAGGATGGAATCGATGGCTTTGTGGCCAAGTTTGCAGATGATATGAAGGTAGGTGGAGAGGCAGGTAGTTTTGAGGAAGCAGGGAATCTTCAGAAAGATTGGGAAAACTGGAAAAAAGAAGTGGAAGGTGGAATATACTGTAAGGAAGTGTCTGGTCATGCACGTTGATAGAAGGAGTAAAGGCATAGACTATTTTCTAAACAGAAAATAACAAAAGAACAGACTTGGAAGCTCTTGCGTGGGGCTCCTTCAAGTTTAACTTGCAGGTTGAGTCGGTGGTAAGGAAGGAAAATGTTAGCATCCATTTCAAGAAGACCAGTATGTAAGTCCTCCTTGTTTGGACTGCTCTTGGAGTACTGCGGGCAGTTTTGGACCCCTTGTCTATGAAGGGACGTGCTGGCGTCGGAGAGGGTTCAGAGGGAGGTTCACGAGAATGATTCCAGGAACGAAAGAGTTAACATATGAGGCGTGATTGAGGGCTCTGGGCCTGTACTCACTGCGGTTTGGAAGGATGAGGGGCGATCTCGTTGGAACCTGTTGAATGGTATGTGGGGGGTGGGGGGCGTCTACTGCACAGGACGGAAAGAAGGTTGTAAATCTAGTCAGCTCCATCTTGGGTACCAACCTACAAAGTACCCAGGACACCTTTAGGGAGCGGTGTCTCAGAAAGGCAGCGTCCATTGTTAAGGACCTCCAGCACCCAAGACATGCCCTTTTCTCACTGTTACCATCTGGAAGGAGGTACAGAAGCCTGAAGGCACTCACTCAATGATTCAGGAACAGCTTCTTCCCCTCTGCCATCCGATTCCTAAATGGACATTGAATCCTTGAGCACTTCCTCACTTCTCCAAAATAATTGTTTCTTCACCATTTTTTAATCTATTCAATATAAGTATACTATAATTCATTTATTTATTATTGTTATTACCTAATTGTGTTGTTTTTTCTTCTATATTATGTATCGCATTGAACTGCTGCTGCTAAGTTAACAAATTTCATGACACATGCCAGTGATAATAGACCTGATTCTGATTCAGATTGTTGAAAGGCCAAGACGGAGTGTTTCCTTTATTTATTTATGTAGCGATACCGTGCGAAATAGGCCTTCCGGCCCTTCCAGCCGAACCAGCAAAGGATGTTTCCTACAGTGTGGGAGTCTAGGACTAGAGGGCACAGCCTCAGAATAGAAAGACATCCCTTTAGAACAGATATATAACCATATAACAATTACAGCACGGAAACAGGCCGTCTCGGCCCTTCTAGTCCGTGCCGAACTCTTACCCTCACCTAGTCCCACCGACCCGCACTCAGCCCATAACCCTCCATTCCTTTCCTGTCCATATATCTATCCAATTTAACTTTAAATGACAACATTGAACCTGCCTCAACCACTTCTGCTGGAAGCTCATTCCACACAGCTACCACTCTCTGAGTAAAGAAGTTCCCCCTCATGTTACCCCTAAACTTTTGTCCTCTAACTCTCAACCCACGCCCTCTTGTTTGAATCAACCCCACTCTCAATGGAAAAAGCCTAACCACGTCAACTCTATCTATCCCCTTCATAATTTTAAACACCTCTATCAAGTCCCCCCTCAACCTTCTACGCTCCAAAGAATAAAGACCCAACTTGTTCAACCTTTCTCTGTAACTTAGGTGATGAAACCCAGGTAACATTCTAGTAAATCTTCTCTGTACTCTCTCAATTTAGTTGACATCTTTCCGATAATTCGGTGACCAGAACTGTACACAATACTCTAAATTTGGCCTTACCAATGCCTTGTACAATTTTAACATTACATCCCAACTCCTATACTCAATGCTCTGATTTATAAAGGCCAGCAAACCAAAAGCTTTCTTCACCACCCTCTCCACATGAGATTCCACCTTCAGGGAACTATGCACCATTATTCCCAGATCCCTCTGTTCTACTGCATTCTTCAATGCCTTACCATTTACCATGTATGTCCTATTTTGATTAGTCCTACCAAAATGTAGCACCTCACATTTATCAGCATTAAACTCCATCTGCCATCTTTCATCCCTCTCTTCTAACTGGCCTAAATCTCTCTGCAAGCTTTGAAAACCTACTTCATTATCCGCAACTCCACCTATCTTAGTATCATCTGCATATTTACTAATCCAATTTACCACCCCATCATCCAAATCATTAATATATATGACAAACAACATTGGACCCAGTACAGATCCCTGAGGCACACCGCTAGTCACCAGCCTCCAATCTGACAAACAGTTATCCACCACTAGTCTCTGGCGTCTCCCATCCAGCCACTGCTGAATCCATTTTACTACCTCGAGATTAATGCCTAATGATTGAACGTTGCCATCTTCTCCTCTCTTCTGACTAATATTGTAGTTAGTAAGAGCTCTGGACACGTGAGAACACTTGAATTCACCGGAAAACTCTTCTAATTACCTTTCTGGACGAGGATGTCTCTAACAAGGCCAGCACCCCGTCGCCTCTAAGTCCGGGGGAGGTTTTGTTGGAACACAGCACGTGAAATAACAGAGGTAGACCAGTACAGACCCTATGGTCCACAATGTTATGTCAACCTCTTCACCTCCTCTGGGATCAATCTCACCCTTCCCCTCCCACAGAGCCATTTTTCTCTCACCCACCTGCCTATCCCCCAATGTCCCTGCCTCTACCACACCCTCACAGGCGTTCCACGCACCCCGCCACTCTCTGTGTGAAGATTTTACCTCTGGCGTCCCCTCCTGTATTATGCCCCCTCGTATTAGCCATTTCTGCTCCAAGAGAAAGACCCTGGTTCTTCACCCATTCTGTGCCCCCATCATCTTGTACACGTGTGGTAGGTCACTTCCCGATCTCCTTCGCTCTAAAGAGGGAGACCTCAACTCACTCAGCCTATCTCCATAAGACATCTCTCTAACCCAGGCACTGGCCTGCTAAATCATATGATATCATATCATTCCGAGGATTTGTTAAAATGGGAGCTGTATTTTTAACTCTGTCAACAACTGGTCTTTAAATGGCAGTAGGTTGACTTTATTAGTCCTGGCAAATATAGAACGACCTTGGCGTTGTGATCAATCCCTTGATAGGATGTTCTGTTGAGACTGGGGATGGTAAACTCTAGTTACGGGTTAAGTTACTACTACCATCTCACTACTGCCACCTCACTACTACCATCTCACTATCATCTCACCACTGACATTCTGCTACTACCATTTCACTACTACCTCTCACCACTATCATATCACTACTTCCATCTCACTATCATCTCTACCACCAGCTCACCACTGCCATTTCACTACTACAATCTCACTACTGCTACCTCACTACTACCATCTCACTATCATCTCTACACCAGCTCACCACTGCCATTTCACTACTACCATCTCACTACTTCCACCTCACTACTGCTGCCTCACTACTACCATCTCACTATCATCTCACCACTGACATTCTACCACTACCATTTCAATACTTCCATCTCACTACTGCCATATCACTACTATCATCTCACTATAATCTCACTACTGTCATTTCACTACTACCATCTCACTACTGTCATATCACTACTTCCATCTCACTACTGTCATATCACTACTACCATCTCACTACTGTCATATCACTACTAATATCTCACTACTGTCATATCACTACTACCATCTCACTACTGCCATTTCACTACTACCATCTCACTACTGTCATATCACTACTTCCATGTCACTACTGTCATATCACTACTACCATCTCACCACTGCCATGACACTACAGCCTTCTCACTACTGCCATGTCACTACTGGCACCTCACTACTACCAACTCACTACTGTCATCTTACCACTGCCATCTACTATCTCACTGCCAGCATCGGGAAGAAGGTACAGGTGCCACAGTGTTGAGGTTCAGGAGCAGTTACTACCCCTCGACCATCAGACTCCTGACCAGCGTGGATAACTTCCCTCACCTCAACACTGAACTGACTCCACAACCCACAGTCTCACTTTCAAGGGCTCTTTACAACTCCTGTTCTTTAGTATTAATGCTTATTTTCATCAGCACAATTTGTGTTCTTTTGCACATTGCCTGCTTGTCTCTATAGTTTTTCATAAATTCTATCGCATTTCTCTATTTTCCTGTGAATGCCAGGCGAGTCCAGAAAGTGAGGATTTTTTACTACTTGCTGGCTCTTAAATGATGTGTGACCAAAAATATTTGTGTGATTGAATGATACTAATAGGGGCAAGGTTAAGGAATTCTGTGATGTATTTAATATTTCTGTTATATTTCTGTAATCTTATATATATATATATATATTGGTTGAATAAGCATTCTGGTTCTTTAAAAATTCCTTACGGGTTATATGTACAAATATGTGGATAATCACGCTACCACCCGATGTGTGAGCGCCTCACTTAAAGTAAACTCGAAGTCCGACCCGCTTTTTAGTCTCCCGAATTCTTCCTCCGAGTTAGTTTGAAGTTTTGGGGCGACCATACCTTCATCTCCCCATGTGCAAACGACGGCGTTGCATATTCGACAGTGAGCTGAGAGCGAGGTAGCCAAATTTATTAGGTCAAGTGATCGGTGCGTTGCTCCTGTGCTCAGGGGTAGCTTGGGGAAGTGAAAGGGCGTACCGTAGATTAGTTTTGGCTCATGAAGCTTCCAGATAATTTGACTTGATGAGATAATCGAAGCAAGGCAGAAAGCCTCCGGGGGGGGGGGGGTGTGTGGTATTGTTCCTCTAGTCCAGCTTCAAGCTTACTGACATTTCGATGGTACAATGGTACTACCGAACGAAACAATCGTCATCAGAGACAAGCTGCCCAGCACAGTACGTATAACTCACTCACAAATCCTACAGTAATACTACCACAAATAAATTAACAAACAATAAAATATATCCCCGAAGATTAACATTCAGCATCGGGTGGATTTACAACTCAACCTAAAAAGTAAACATGCTGCTGACACCTTATACGTGTTTAATGCCCTGGCTCATATTTTTACTGTTATGCTGAATGGATTTAATTCTGGCAATTCTGTAAGAGCAGTCTGTCCTGTTTTCAGCTTGTTTGGGCTACTGTTGGAAATAAGAGACGAGGAGAAACGTGTGCCATCTGATTAGGATGGTCAGATTCAGGGGAGGTTTTGGTGAGGGACAGTAAGGTTGGTCTTGGGGTTTTGTTCGAGAGGAGATGGAGGGAGAAGACGCCGGGGAGAGCCGGTCGTGGCATACGATCCAGTGGGAGACCCGTTGGTTCGAGACGGACTGCGAGCGATGTTCGGAAGGTGGTGCGCGCTTTCACGCTGACCGATGGCCCAGCGCGTGGGTGACCGAGAAGTTCAAGGTGAACTCCAACTTGTGCACCTTTGACTGTTTAATTAGAATGGGCCCTTTTCTTCTTGTTATTCTTGACTAACCCTTCAGTTAAGACTCATAACTATAATTCCTTCAATCGTACGCGGTTATTTCGTGGCATTAATTTGGAACAGGGTAGCAACCACGCAATCCAGCGGTCTCATATAACGTCACTAACAATCAGGAAGTGAACTTAGTGGCTACTTCATGAGGTACGAGAGTTTGTAAGAGAGCGGCCACTGAATCAGTGACAGTAAACCTAATTCTGATTGTAATTGCTGGGTAGAGGGGAGGGGAGGGGCGCGGTTTCCAGGAAATCCCCGGAGGGTCAGGACTGACCAGCAGTTTACACTGAGCGAGCCACCGCTGTCAGGGAGAGAGGGGAAGGTACGTGTAGAGGGAGCCGAAGTGAACGGCAGTGCCGTGTTTAACCAACGCTGTCGTGCAATTCCGCCCCGCGCAACCCGTCGCGACAGCAACCGTTCCTCCCGGCGGGCCTGCGTCTCGCGCGACCCCCCCCGCCCCCGGTTACAGGGCTCGGTGGGCCCCGACGGCGCGAGAGCAGAGCTACTGAAGGTAGCAAGCGTGTCAAACCTGACACAGACGCGGGAACTCCGCCAGGACAGGCGGCATCCGCGGAGAGGCGGAGGGGCGGGGGAGAGAAAACAGAGTCGATGCTTCGGTCCGGTGAGGGGTCTCGGCCCGAAACGTCGGCCGTTTATTCCCCCCGCACCACCCGCCCCCGATCTGCTGAATTCCTCCAGTGTTCGTCACTCTGGATCTTAGAACTAGCACGTGTAAAAATAGTTTAATGACATAACACCTCACAGGCCTGATTTTATTCTCACAAGTCAATGAATATCTTGTATAAAAAGAAGATCACTCCCTACTTTGTTCATAGTTTTCTTCTTTCGATTGTTCTTCTCCTTTCTATAAGTGTATATCTCAGATAAATATTATGTGGAGGTTTGTGACAAATATGACTAAAGGCATCTGTTAGTCTTGTGAGACCGTGGATCTCCACCTGGAAAGTCTTCACTCTCCAGGGCGCAGGCCTGGGCAAGGTTGTATGGAAGACCAGCAGTTGCCCATGCTGCAAGGCTCCCCTCTTCACGCCACCGATGTTGTCCAAGGGAAGGGCATTAGGACCCATACAGCTTGGTACCAGTGTCGTCGCAGAGCAATGTGTGGTTAAGTGCCTTGCTCGAGGACACAACACGCTCCCTCGG
Organism: Mobula hypostoma; assembly: GCF_963921235.1. Classification (NCBI taxonomy): domain Eukaryota; kingdom Metazoa; phylum Chordata; class Chondrichthyes; order Myliobatiformes; family Myliobatidae; genus Mobula; species Mobula hypostoma. Next base: position 14,973,653 of record NC_086126.1, on the reverse strand, counting down.
CTGGGGCTTGAACTCACGACCTTCAGGTCGCTAGTCCAATGCTTTAACCACTTGGCCACAGTGCCGACACAAAAATATGACTATATTCAGTATCTGAAATACGTCTCATGGAGATGTTTGTTTGATGATGAACTTCAATGAAAAATAAATTACAAAAAAAGAACTAGCATGTGCCGTGAAATTTTATATATATATACACAGACCCGCACAATTGCCCTACCAGTCATCAGATACCCAGCCGCAATAGTCTGCTGGCCAAGAGGAAACTGGGAACCCCTCCTTCATCAAGTCCCGGGAACTATTAGCAATACATGGAGGATTCCACCCAAAGTCCAATGGCGAGCGGCTGGAATAAAGGAGGACGGGGACTTGGAGGTGTTGAGGCCACGGTCCTGGAAGAAAGGTGAAACATCTATCAGTCAGTCAGGAAGACGGCCCCCTAAGGACAACCTGCTGGGCAAATACCTCAGGCAGCAGGCAGGGGACATGGAAATGGAAGTGGGTGAAGCAGAGCTGGAGGACCAGAGGTCACGGCGGGACAAGCCCCTGCATGGGACATCCCGTCACCAGATATCAGAGGTGGCTGACAGAAGAGAGTCCTCCCAATGGCCGGAAAGGGCAGGGTGGACAGCTCAGGGCTGCACAAGACCGGGCGCTGAGCACAAGAGAGACAGAAGCAGGGGTCTGTCACACCAGACGGGAGGGACCCAGGGTGCAGGCTGTGCAAGGGGTCTGCTGAAACCCATCCAGCACGTAGCAGCAGGGTGCAAGATGCAGGCAGGCAGGGACAGCGCACACCGGCTGCAGGAATTGTGTGCAGGAGCAGCTGCGCGGAGTGCGGATGGGGCACTCCCAAGTCCAAACAGGAAACGCCCGAGAAGGTGCTGGAGAATGACAAAGCCAAGATCCTGTGGGACTTCCAGATGCAGGCTGGTACTGGCCAACCAACCAGACATGTAATATTGGACAAGGAACGGAGGGAAGCAATAGTGACAGTGGTGGTGTCAGGGAGAAAGAAAACGAGAGGCTGGAGGAATACCAGGGCTTGCAAGGGCAGAGAGAAAGGATGTGTGAGGTTAAAGCCCGAGTAATCCCGGTGGTGACAGGAGCACTTGGAGCTGTGACAACCTGGACTGGGAGAGTGGCTCCGACAAATCCCAGGAACAACAGCTGGGGTCGCATTAGGAGTTTGAAGAGATTTAGTATGTCAACAAAAACACTCAAAAAAACTTCTATAGATGTCCCGTGGGGAGCATTCTGACAGGCTGCATCACTGTCTGGTACGGAGGGGCTACTGCACAGGACTGAAAGAAGCTGCAGAGGGTCGTAAATCTAGTCGGCTCCATCTTGGATACCAGCCTACAAAGTACCCAGGACATCTTCAGGGAGCGGTGTCTCAGAAAGGCGGCGTCCATTATTAAGGACCTCCAGCACCCAGGACATGCCCTTTTCTCACTGTTACCATCAGGAGGGAGGTACAGGAGCCTGAAGGCACACACTCAGCGATTCAGGAACAGCTCCTTCCCCTCTACCACCCGATTCCTGAATGGACATTGAACCCTTGGACACTACCTCACTTTTTTTAATATACAGTATTTCTGTTTTTTGCACAATTTTTAATCTACTCAACATATGTACACAGCAATTTATTTATTTATTTATTATTATCATTTATTTTCTCTCTGCTATATTACGTATTGCATTGAACTGCTGCTGCTAAGTTAACAAATTTCACGTCACATGCCGGTGATAATAAACGGGATTCTGGTCTCGGTCCAGAAGATATCACTGCGAGGAACAGCAAGATCACTGAGCTGAGCCCTCAAATTCCCAGGACTCTGGTGGAGGACCCGGGATTGAGGGAAAAATAGACACATGCACAACACCCATAAGGGAAGAGGAAATTACAAAATATATATATATGAAGTTAAATTAACTAAATACAGTAATTCAAAAAAATAGTGAGATAGCGTTCATGGGTTCAATGTCCAATCAGAAATCGGACGGCAGAGGGGATGAAGCTGTTCCTGAATCGTTGAGTGTGTGTCTTCAGGTTTCTGTACCTCCTTCCTGATGGTAGCAATGAGAAGAGGGCATGTCCTGGGTGATGGGGGTCCTTAATGATGGATGCTGCCTTTCTGAGACACCGCTCCCTGAAGATGACCTGGATACTATGGAGGCTGGCGCCCATGATGGAGCTGACTGAGTTTACAACTCTCTGCGTCTTTTTTCCGATCCCGCCCCGCATCTGCTGAATCTCCAGCGTTTCGGGGACGACGTGCTGAGGGAGGCCCTCGAGCTCTCTCAGCCCACAAGAAGGGCTCTGTGGGGAAAGACCGTGACACGAGGTCTTGCTTGCGTTAGACACTGAGGGGTTAATTGCTGCATTAAAAAGAAATTCTCAAATGGTTGGCAATGGTAACAATAAGATATAGCAAAGCATGGCTGAAGGGACCCGTCCTACCAGATTCCTTCTTCTTCAGTCGTTTACCTTTTCCACCAATCACCTCCCAGTTTCTTACCTCGTCCACCCACCTTCCCCCTCACCCATCACCTTCCAGCTTGTACGCCTTCCCTTCCCCCCCACTTCTTATTCTGGAATGTTCCCTAGTCCTGATGAAGGGCCTCAGACCGAAATGTTGGCCGTTTATTCCCCTCCATAGACGCTGCCTGACTTGCTGGGTTCCTCCTGAACTTTGTGTCTGTTGCTCAGGATTTCCGGCACCTGCAGAAACTCTTGTGTTTAGACTCTAATAGTAAAAGTAACTCATAAAGCAATGTATTGAGTACAGGAGTTGGGATGTTATGTTGAAGTTGTATAAGACATTGGTGAGGCCTAATTTGGAGTATTGTGTACAGTTTTGGTCACCTACCTACAGGAAAGATGTAAACAAGGTTGAAAGAGTGCAGAGAAAATTTACAAGGATGTTGCTGGGCCTGGAGGACCTGAGTTATAAGGAAAGATTGAATTGTCCCTTGGAACGTAGAAGATTGAGAGGAGATTTGATAAAATTATGAGGGGTACAGGTTGGGTAGAATGCGAGCAGGCTTTTTTCACTGAAGTAGGGTGAGACTACAACCAGAGGTCATGGGTTAAGGGTGAAAGTTGAAAAGTTTAAGGGGAACAGGAGGGAAAACTTCTTGTCTCAGAGGGTGGAACCAGCTGCCAGCACAAAGGGTGCATGTGAGCTCAATTTCAACATTTAAGAGAAGTTTGGATGGGCACATGGATGGTAGGGGTATAGAGGGGTCATGAAGCAGGCCAATGGGAGTAGGCAGTTTAAATGTTTCAGCACAGACTAGACGGGCTGAAGGGCCTGTTTCTGTGCTGTACTTTTCTATGACTCTATGAGTCTAAGAGATTGCTGGGGCCTTGACCCATCTTTGTGTCCTTTCTAACCACAGGCAAGGTCCCAGAGGACTGGCGATTAGCCAATATTGTCCCATTATTCAAGAAGGGAGCCAGCTAACTATAGACCGGTGAGCTTCACATCAGTGGTAGGGATGTTCCCGGAGAGAACTCTTTGGGATAGCATTCGATTAGATTAGATTATGAGGACACTCAGTCCTCGTTTATTGTCATTTAGAAATGCATGCATTAAAAAATGATACAATGTTCCTCCAGAACGATATCACAGAAACACAGGACAAACTGAGACTAAAACTGACAAAACCACATTATTATAACATATGGCTACAACAGTGAAAAGCAATGCTGTAATTTGATAAAGAACAGACCATGGGCAAGGCCGTTTTACCGTTCAGCGAGCATTTGGAAAACCATGGCCTTTCAGGGAGAGCCAGCACGCCCCGTGCAGGGCCAGTGGTGTCTCACCAACTTGATTGAGCTTTTGATGAGGTTACAAGGGTGACTGATGAAGGCAGACCTGTGGATGTCTACATGGAATTTAGTAAGGCATTTGACCGAAGTCCCTCACGGGAGATTACGATGCATGGGATCCGTGGCAAATTGGATGTTCGGATTCAGAGCAGGCTTGCCCATAGGAGATGGAGGGTTGTGGTCGAAGCGACTTATCCGAGCTGGAGGTCTGTAACTAGCGCTGTTCCTCAGGGATCTGCGCTGGGACCTCCGCTGTTTTGAGATGTACATAAGTGACGTGGACGACGGCGCGGATGGGTGGGTTAGAAAGTTTGCAGGTGACACCAAGAGTGGTGGAGTTGTGGACGGCGTAGAGGACTGGCAGAGAAGGCAGTGCGATAGAGATCAGATGCAGGTGTGGACTTTAAGAGGTGCTGCACCTCGGCAGGGCAAATGCAAGGAGATTGTGCAGCGTTAGGGGTGAAATCGTTAACGGTGTTAAGGAGCAGAGAGATCTTGAGGTCCAAGTTCATGGCTCCTTGAACGTGGCCTCACAAGTCGATAAGGTGGTTACGAAGGCGTATGGGACGCCTGCTTTTATTAGTGGAGACATTGAGCTCAGAGGTCAAGGGGCCACGTTGCAAATTTATAGAACTGGTTGGGCCACCTCTGCGGTATTGCGTACATTCCTGGTCGACCCACTGTAGGGAGAACATCGAGGCTTTGGAGAGGGTGCGGAAGAGGTTCACCAGGACACTGCCTGGTTTCGAGGGCATGTGTTATCAACAAACTTGGGCTGTTTTTCGCTGGAATGCCGGAGGCTGGGGGGAGATCTGATAGAGGTTGATAGATTATGAGAGACGTTGACAGAGTAAGCAAACAGTATCATTTTATCAGCGTTGAAATGACTAACACCGGAGGGCATGCATTTAAGGCAAGAGGTGGTAAATTCAAAAGCCAGACACGAGGAAATCTGCAGATGCTGGAAATTCAAGCAACATAAACAAAAAATTGCTGGTGGACGCAGCAGGCCAGGCAGCATCTCTAAGAAGAGGTACAGTCGACGTTTCGGACTGAGACCCTTCGTCAGGACTAACTGAAGGAAGAGCTAGTAAGAGATTTGAAGGTGGGAGAGGGAGGGGGAGATCCGAAATGATAGGAGAAGACAGGAGGGGGAGGGATGGAGCCAAGAACTGGACAGGTGTTTGGCAAAAGGGATATGAGGCTGGAGAAGGGAGAGGATCTGGGGACAGGAAGCCTGGGGAGAAAGAGAAGGGGGGAGGGGAGCCCGGAGGGTGGAGAGCAGGCAATGAGTTATAGTGAGAGGGACAAAGGGAGAAAAAAAGAGAGAGAGAAAAAAGGGGGGGATTAAAAATATATAAAATAAATAAATAACGGATGGGGTACGAGGGGGAGGTGGGGCATTAGCAGAAGTTCATGCCATCAGGTTGGAGGCTACCCAGACGGAATATAAGGTGTTGTTCCTCCAACCTGAGTGTGGCTTCATCTTTACAGTAGAGGAGGCTGTGGATAGACATGTCAGAATGGGAATGGGATGTGGAATTAAAATGTGTGGCCACTGGGAGATCCTGCTTTCTCTGGCGGACAGAGCGTAGGTGTTCAGCAAAGCGGTCTCCCGGCCTGCGTCGGGTCTCGCAGCTACCTGGACTATTCCTCTTCTCACCCTGCCTCTTGCAAAAATGCCATCTCCTTCTCGCAATTCCTCTGTCTTCGCCGCATCTGCTCTCAGGATGAGGCTTTTCATTCCAGGACGAGGGAGATGTCCTCCTTTTTTAAAGAAAGGGGCTTCCCTTCCTCCACCATCAACTCTGCTCTCAAACACATCTCCCCCATTTCACGCACATCTGCTCTCACCCCATCCTCCCGTCACCCCACTAGGAATAGGGTTCCCCTGGTCCTCACCTATCACCCCACCAGCCTCCGGGTCCAACATATTATTCTCCGTAACTTCCGCTACCTCCAACAGGATCCCACCACTAAGCACATCTTTCCCTCTGCTTTCCACAGGGATTGCTCCCTACGCGACTCCCTTGTCCATTCGTCCCCCCCCATCCCTCCCCACTGATCTTCCTCCTGGCACTTATCCGTGTAAGCGGAACAAGTGCTACACATGCCCTTACACTTCCTCCCTTACCACCATTCAGGGCCCCAAACAGTCCTTCCAGGTGAGGCGACACTTCACCTGTGAGTCGACTGGGGTGATATACTGCATCCGGTGCTCCCGATGTGGCCTTTTATATATTGGCGAGACCCGACGCAGACTGGGAGACCGCTTTGCTGAACACCTACGCTCTGTCCGCCAGAGAAAGCAGTATCTCCCAGTGGCCACATATTTTAATTCCACACCCCATTCCCATTCTGGCATGGCTATCCACGGCCTCCTCTACTGTCAAGATGAAGCCTGCTCTCCCCCCTCCGGGCTCCCCTCCCCCCTTCTCTTTCTCCCCAGGCCTCCCGTCCGATGATCCTCTCCCTTCTCCAGCCCGGTATCCCTTTTGCCAATCAACTGCCCAGCTCTTGGCTCCATCCCTCCCCCTCCTGTCTTCTATCATTTGAGATCTCCCCTTCCCCCTCCCACTTTCAAATCTCTTACTATCTCTTCTTTCAGTTAGTCCTGACGAAGGGTCCCGGCCCGAAACATCGATGGTACCTCTTCCTATAGATGCTGCCTGGCCTGCTGCGTTCACCAGCATTTCTTGCAAATTCAAAAGCCAAGTTTTGTTCACTCGGAGAGCGGTGGATGCCTGCGATGTTCTGCCTGGTGTGATGGTAGAGGCAGGAACATTAGATCTGGGGTTGCCAACTGTCCCATATCAGCCGGGACATCCCGTATATTGGGCTAAATTGGTTTGTCCCATACGAGACCGCCCTTGTCCCGTATTTCCCCCGCTAAGGTAGAGCGTTCCTATGAAACCTTTCGTAAGCCGAAATGGCGTAAAGCGAAGAAGCAATTACCATTAATTTATACGGGAAAAATTTTTGAGCGTTCCCAGACCCAAAAAATGCCCTAACCAAATCATACCAAATAACACATAAAACCTAAAATAACACTAACGTATAGTAAAAGCAGGAATGATATGATAAATACACAGACTATATAATGTATGTACAGTGTAGTCTCACTTAATGGAATCGGGAAGATTAAGCCAAAACCAATTTGTAGAAAAAAATTGGCACGTATACGCATGTGCAAACAGGTGCCCGTGCCAGGCTTCATGGTCATGGTAGTCTTTCTCGGGGTAATCACAAGTGTCCTGGGATTTGACTGCTACTTTTGTCCCTTATTTGGGAGTGAGAAAGTTGGCAACCCTAATTGGGGACTTCCAAGAGATGTTTAGATACGCACATGAATGTGAGGGAAATGGGAGGATCTTGATATCGTGTAGGCAGGAGAGATCAGTTTAGTCGGCTATTTGATGACTAATTTATGTGGTTTGGCCCAATGTCATAGGCCAAAGAGCCTGTTTCTGTGCTGAGTAAGCTCTTTTATTCTTGGCCACTGAAGGGTCTTGGCCCGAAACGCATCTCCATAGATACCGCCCGACCTGCTGAGTTCCTCCAGCATTTGGTGTTACTGTGCATGCTTGGACTAGGCCTCATACAATAAGCCTGATGTTTACTCAGTGTTGACGTTAAACAGCTTTGCCTTTGATCTGAAAGAAAAACATGTGAACGTGTTTGCATTTTTGGTGCATATTCCTCCTGCGAATAAAGTTCATTTGTGGAAAAAAGGATCAGAGGAGTACGCGATCCTGTTCTGAGCGGTTGGGAGCAGCCTGTTGGACAGAGAGCAGCCATTTTGTTCGGCCTACAGGCAGGGCTTGCCTGTACAAGCGGTCGCCCCAGCCCGGCACCCACTCTGAGCAAATCCAGCCCTGCCTCACCGACTTGCCATCAGTCGCCGGAGCAGCAAACGGGAGGGGTGAGGGGCTGAATACCATCTAGCTCTGGATACTCCCACCGGAGGAAACGTCCTCTCCACATCCACCCCATCCAGTCCTTTCAACATTCGGTAAGTTTCGAATGAGATCCCCCCGCCATTCTTCTAAATTCCAGTGAGTACAGGCCCAAAGCTGTCGAACGTTCCTCATATGTTAACCCCTTCATTCCCGGAATCATCCTCGTGAGACAACACATCCTTTCTGAGATCATCATCATCATCATCAGGCGCCGTGCCCAGTTTGAGCTTTGACTGCCATGGCCCACACACTCCTGTTTCGGATCAATTCATTGGTATTCATTTCCAGTTCTCTGGCTGCTGTCTCCATCATCACTTTTCTTTGTCTCCCTCTTGTTTTCTGAGATATGGGGCCAAAAACTGTTGACAATACTCCAAGTGCGGCCTGACTAGTGTCTTATAAAGACTCAGCATTATCTCCTTGCTTTTATATTCTATTCCCCTTGAAATAAATGCCAACATTGCATTTGCCTTCTTCACCACAGACTCAACCTGTAGATCAACCTTCTGAAGAAGGTTCCAGAACCTTCTAAAGAAATGCATTAGAATTTATGAAAAACTCTAAATGGCAAACCACCAAAAGAAGACAAATTGTGCAAATAATAAAAAAAAATTAAACAAGGAATGTCGGGAATGTGAGAGTGGTTGAAAGTGACTCTGTAGGTTGTGGAATCAGTTCGGAGTTGAGGTGAGTGCAGTTATCCACGCTGGTTCAGGAGTCTAATGGTTGAGGGGCAATAATTGTTCCTGAACCCAGTGGTGCAGGACCTGAGGCTCTGTACCTTCTTCCTGATGGTTGTAGCGAGAAGAGAGCTTGGCCTGGACAGTGTGGGGGGTCTTTGACGATGAATGCTGCTTTCTTGTGGATATGCTCAACAGTGGAGAGGGCTTCCCCTGCGACAGGCTGGGCCGTGCCCACTGATTTCTGCAGGCCCTCCCGCTCCTGAGGTCTGTGAGAACCAGAAGGCATTTTAATACTTAAGCACATAATATAGGAAGTAATTCAGATCTGGGCCCAACACGTCGACCGAACATTTCTCTCCAATGATGTTGGCCAAAGAGTGGAATTTCTCCAGATTTTCATAGGCGTTCCTCTGAATTCCCAGCACCTGCAGAACCTCTTCTGAGTATAATGCAGGTAAATTTCAAAAGCTGAGTCATAAGGGTGTGGTGTTTGCTTCAGGCAAGACCAAGAATAAAGCTCCCTCTATGTTTTTCCGATCAGGGACAGGATAAGGTAGACATGTTACTTCTACCCTTCTCTACCAAACACTCCCAAGGTCTGGGTAGGCATAGAACAGATGCCAACTCGTCTCGCTCATTTTCTGAGGGGGATTTGGAGGAGGGCTTGTGTTTCGTGCAGGGTGTTTGCGGGTGGGGGGGGGCGTGTTCGATATTCTTGCTGCGCTTTGTTAGTTTTTATCTGTGGGGAGAGGGAGCTGTGGGGGCCGATGTCCTTGTTAGTTTTTTCTTACGCGGGGAGAGGGGGATCCAGGGGCTGACGTTCCTGTTGCGTTTCGTGCGGGGCGGGTGGGGTTTGACGATCGTGTTGCCGTTCTTTTTTTTTTGCGGGGGGGAGGGAGGGGTGTTCGCTCTTTCTCTCTGGACCGACTCCCGTGGATTTTCTCAGTTTCGTGGCTATCTGGAGAAGACAAGTGTCAGAGTTGAACGCATGCTTTGATAACAAGTGGGACCTTCGAACCTTTCGCAACGCACGCAGAAGGCCGGAGGAACTCGGCAGGCCAGGCCGCATATGCGGAAAAGAGTAAACAGTCGGCGTTTCGGGCCGAGACCTTTAGAAGCTGCCCGTCCTGCTGAGTCCCTCCGGCATTTTGTGTGAATGTTGCTTGGATTTCCAGCATCTGCAGTTTTTCTCTTGTCTGTTCTTTGAACCTTTCGGACCTTTGAAACTGACTGGACAGGGACCACAAGAGGGATTAAACCCTTGTGCTTCCCCGTAACGCAGTCCCACGTCCGTGACAGAAGTGGTTAAATACGGAGTGGAGATCTGTTCCTACTTCCCCCGCCACCAACTCCCAGGACCACACACACACACACAAGATGCCGGCGGAATCGTGCTGAGGCTTCATAAAGATGTTGTTTGGATCTGCACTTGGAGCATCGCAAGCAAATTAGGGCCCCTTATCTGGGAAAGGACGTGCTGGCTTTGGAGAGGGTCCAGACTGAGGTTCCCGGGAACGAGAGGGTTAATGTATGAGGAGCGTGGGATGGCTCTGGGTCTGTTCTCGCTGGAGTTTGGAAGAATGGAGGGTGGGGGGGTGGGGTGAATCTTCTTGAAACATGTCGAATATTGAAAGAGAAGAGCGGACGTGGATGTTTCCAATAGTGGGGGAGGTGGGAAGCCAAGGATTAAAGGGAGCACCTCAGAGCAGAGCGACCTCCCTTTAGAACGGAGATGAGGAGGAATTTCTTTAGCCAGAGGGTGGGGAGCCCGTGGAATCCCTTGCAACACACAGCAGAGGAGGCCATGTGGTTGAGACATATTTAAAGAGGAGGTTGATAGGTTTTTAAATTAGTGAGAGCATCGACCACAGGCTATGTGTGGGAACTCGATGAAGGTGAGGGTGCGGAGGTTTGACAGTGAGGCAGACCCTTGGAATTCTCCGCCCGGGAAGGCCGCGGAGGCAGGATTAACTGTTGGCCCTCCCTTGGATCGGAATATTGAGGGCTGTGTGGAACAGGAGCTGAGAGCTAGGCCAGAGGACACAGCTGACAGAAAAACAGGGGGCGATGTAGGAGGGAAGGGTTAGATCGATATTGGAATAGGTTAAAAGTTTGGCACAATGTCACAATCTGAAGGGCCCGTATTGTTTTGTAGTACTCAACGTTCTGTGTAGGCTGGAGGAAGTTTTCAGTTCACTTATGCTGCTGACTGCGGGGAGAGGAAAAGACTAAAATCCTGATAAAGGGAGTATTTTTAAATATCAAAGCGTTGTGTGTTTGCATGAAAACGGCTGGGAGAGGCAGCAAGAGCTTTAACGTCTCAGGGGCGGGGTGCTCTGTACCACAAAACCGGCTCGTACTGCATTTCTCTTCCCAGCCTGACACTGGTAAACTGCCTCGCCCGCCCCACTGAGCAAACTGGTGGGGCCGGAGTGAAGGAAGCTTGTTGGCAAACTTTGCCCCCCGCTTTCAGCCGGGTCAGGGTCAGAATCGGGCCTTGTATCGCTGAAGTACTGCTTGGTGGCCACTTTACGAGGTGACCCCGCTGCCAGGGTCTGACGCGGCGCGGGCCCAGAGGCCCATCTAGTCCATGCTGAGCCTTTTAAGCTGCCCACTCCCATCAGCCTACAAGCGGACCACAGCCCTCCCTACCCCTACCATCCACGTACCCATCCAAACTTCTCTCAAACGTTGAAATCGCGCCCGCTAGCAGCTCGTTCCCACACCCTCACCACCCTCTGAGTGAAGAAGTTTCCCTTACAATTCCCACCTTTCACCCTTAACCCCCGACCTCTGGTTGTAGTCCCACCCAACCTCAGTGGAAGAAGCCGTATATCTCCCCTGACCCCTCCCATCAGCAAGGCATTTTTACCCACAGAACTGCCACCCACTGGGGGTGCTCTCTATTCACAGCCAGCTCTAGTCGTGCCTGAAAATTGGCAGCCTCTGAGATACTCGAACCACCCCATCTGGCACCAGCAATCATTCCACGGTCAAAGTCACTCAGATCACATTTCTTCCCCTATTCTGATATTTGGTCTGAACAACGACTGAATCTCTTGACCGTGTCAGCGTGCTCTTATGCATTGAGTTGCTGCCACGTGATTGGCCGATGAGATATTTGCATTAACGAGCAGCTGTACACAATAAAATGGCCACTGAGTGTGAGGTCCATTATGCATTGGGAATCAACAATGAGTAGAAAGTGAGGCTTCATTATAACTGGCGTAGAAATATTAGATACAAACATTTCATAATTCATTGTCACTTTGTACAGCTGTCTCTTTGATCCGTGCTTTTCTTGGCATCGGCCTTCCAGCCGTATTTTTTTTATTAATTCTCCCCTGTGTGTGGGAGCGGTTATTCATGACACCACAGGAAATGAAAAATCCAGGTGCAGACAGTGAGTACAAATAGATTGGCTCTTACACCCCGAGCAGGAGCCGGCCCTTTCAGCACAAAGCACCCTCTGCCAAGCCGTAAACCCGCCAGGAGCTTGCCCCGGGGGCGCCGCGCCGGACCCAGCTGTCGGGGGGCATCCCGCTGCCCTTCAAAACGCCGAGCGGAGGCTTGAGGGGCACCTCGGGCCGAAGCGCTGGCTCTGTATTCCTCCCCGTGGATGCTGGCTGACCTGCTGAGCATTTTGTGTGTGTGTGTGTGTGTTACTCTGGATTTCCAGCATCCGCAGGACCCTTTTGTCCAGATTTAGAGGCCTACACCGCAGTAACAGGCCCCGCTGGCCCGGTCACACCCATGTGACCGGTACGGCTTTGGACTCTGGGAGGAAACCAGAGCACCCGGAGGAAACCCACACGTTCACGGGTCGGGGGGGGGAGGGAGCAGCACGTTCAAACCCCTTGCAGGCGGCGGTGGGGGGAATTGAACCGGGGTCACAGGCGCAGTGGCCAGGTCTGGCTCCCCTTCTCGTTCGTTGTTTACCTGCAGCTCTGGTTCCTCCTTTCAATCCTCCACCCTCCCCTGACCCATTTTGATCCCCCCCTCTCCCCTCGCGCCTCTGTCCACCTACACCCCACGCGCACAGCACAGAACCAGGCCCTTCGGCCCCTCTAGTGCCTGCCGGACCCATAATCTGCCAGGTCCCATCGACCCGCACCCGGACCAAAGCTCCCCCAACTCTTCCCCTAACCTGATCTTGACCCCTTCCGCCCCTCGCCTCTCCTCTCTTGGCTCCCATAACCACCTCCTTCATAGCGGACTCCAGCATTCCCAATGCCTACCCTCCGGCACCCTGCCTCCCCATCCCTCTCCCAGCTCCGCCTTCCTCCTCCGCCCCCCCCCCAGTTCAATTCTAGTTCCATAGCCCTCCGAGGCGATGCATCCCACTGACCCCCCCTCGGTTATGTCCTCGTGTCCTGAGCCGGTGCCCTCTGCTCCTGGACTTCCCCCAACTACAGGAGACGCCCTCTCTGCCTCCACTCTACCTCGGCCCCCTCATCCTCCTCAGCTTCATCGCGTACGGGCCCCGAGGCGATCCCAGCGTTTGCGATCCGCCTGGAGAGACCCCGCCCCGACGGCAACGAGCATCGATTTCTCTCGCCTCCAGTAACTTCTCCTCCCGCCCCTGTCTCTCTCTTTCACCGTTCCCCGTTCTGGCCTCCCTTCCTTCCCCTCGCCTGCCCACCACCTCCTCTCCTCCTCCCCAGACTCCCGCGGCCCACTCTCCCCTCCAATCGCGTCTCTCCTTCTTCAGCCCTTTACCCTTTCCACCTATCACCTCCCAGCTTCTTACATCACCCACCCTTCCCCCTCTAGCCTATCGCCTGCCAGCTTGTCTTCCTTCTCCCCCCCGCTTTCCTCTCCAGCCCTGAGGAAGGGTCTCGGCCAGAAACGTTGGCTGTTTATTCCTCTCCGTAGATGCTGCCCGACCTGCTGGGTCCCTCCAGAATTTTAGATTTCCGGCATCTGCAGAGTCTCTTTGCACCAGATGCTCCTCGTACGTTAAACCTTTCACTTCGAGGATTGTCCTGTGAACTGTCTACGAACTCGGCCCCTGCCAGCCCTCAGTCCAGCCCTGGCCTGTCTCATCCCTCTCTTCGCTCGGAGTCCTGACCCAAGGTTTCAGCCTGAAACATTGGCAGCTCCTTCTCTTCCTCCCCCACTCCCCACAGAGCTCCCTGATCGACTGAGTTCCTCCGGCAGATTACCCGCTGCTCCAGATTCGAGCGTCTGTGGTCTCGCGAGTCTCCGGTGGTGCGTGGGGCGTTCGCCAGCAAGCCCGAGCGTAGACAACACCCTCAGGAGCACGCCTCGCTGGTCAGGGGCCGCAGGAAGGGAGAGGGGTACGATCTACCACCTGCAGTGTTTCCGCTGAGGCCAAGACGACTGAGAGCTTGAAGCTCCCAGGAGCGAACGTCACCGATCGCCTGTTCTGGCCCAGCCTCGTAGACCCGACATCCGAGTGAGCCCGCCAGCACCTGTACTGCCTCAGGAGAACGAAGAGCTTTGGCGGGTCCCCGTCGGCCCTTGCCAATCTTCGTCGATGCACTGGAGGGAGCTCCCGACCTGGTCGCGTCGTCGCGCGGGACGGCCGGGGAGCTGCGGGCGCAGCTCAGCGCGTCGCAAGATGTCTGCCCGAGCTTCTCGCTGCCTCGGTAAGGCGGCCAGGAGAACCAACGGCAAGCAAGAGCGACCCTGCAGATGCGCCGGACGAACTCGGCAGGCCAGGCAGCGAAGTTTCGCCGAGCGCCCGCGCTCCGTCCGCCGGAAGAAGCAGGATCGCCTGGCTGCCAGCGGTTTTAATTCCTCTTCCTGCTCCCATTCCGACAAAGTCAGTCCGTGGCCTCCTCCTCTGCCGCGGTGAGGCCACACTCAGGGTGAAGGGACAGCACCTCATATTCCATCTGGGAGGCCTCCAACTTGATGGCAGGAACATCGGTTCCTCGAACTTCCGGTAATGCCCCCCTCCCCGCCCTCTCCTTTACCATTCCTCATCCCCTTTTCCCTCTCTCACCTCACCTCCTTGCCTGCCCATCGCCTCCCTCCGGCACTCCTCCTCACTTTTCTTCCATGGCCTTCTAGCCCCTTCTCCAGCCCTGTATCTCATTCAACGATCAACTTCCCAGCTCTTTACTTCACCCCTCCCCCTCCCGGTTTCACCTATCACCTTGTGTTTCTCCCTCCCCTCCTACTCCTCATCTTTTTCTCTCTGGTCCTGCCGAAGGGCCTGGGCCCCAAACGTCGGCTGTACTCTTTTCCCAGAGATGCTGCCTGTCCTTTTCCCCATAACCCTCAATTCCCCTACTGTGCAAAAATCTATCCGACCTTGTCTTAAATATATTTACTGAGGCAGCCTCCACTGCTTCATTGGGCAGAGAATTCCACAGATTCACCACTCCCTGGGAAAAGCAGTTCCCCCTCATCTCCGTCCTAAATCTACTCCCCTGAATCTTGAGGGATTCTAGAGGTCCTAGAGGGAACAGGAGCCTCAGGACTCAGACCACCAAGTTCAGGAACAGGCTGGTTCAGGCTGACAAGAAGGAGACAGTAATACAAATAACCCCCTGTTACAACCAGTGGTGTGTGGAAGAGCCTTGTTAATGAGAGAGAGGTCAGAGGAGAATGGCCAGACTGGTTCAAGCTGACAGGAGGGCGACAGTAACTCAGATAATCACCCATTAATGATTCAGATGAAGGGATTAAAAGTAAGATTAGCAAATTTGCAGATGACACAAAGCTGGGTGGCAGTGTGAAATGTGAGGAGGATGTTATGAGAATGCAGGGGGACTTGGACAGGTTGGGTGAGTGGGCAGGCGCATGGCAGATGCAGTTTAATGTGGATAAGTGTGAGGTTATCCACTTTGGTGGCAAGAACAGGAAGGCAGATTACTATCTGAATGGTGTCAAGTTAGGAAAAGGGGAAGCACAACGAGATCTAGGTGTCCTTGTTCATTAGTCACTGAAAGCAAGCATACAGGTACAGCAGGCAGTGAAGAAAGCTAATGGCATGTTGGTCTTCATAACAAGGAGAGTTGAGTATAGGAGCAAAGAGGTCCTTCTGCAGTTGTACAGGGCCCTGGTGAGACCACACCTGGAGTACTGTGTGCAGTTTTGGTCTCCAAATTTGAGGAAGGACATTCTTGCTATTGAGGGAGTGCAGCGTAGGTTCACTGGGTTAATTCCCGGGATGGTGGGACTGTCATATGTTGAAAGATTGGAGCGACTGGGGTTGTATACACTGGAATTTAGAAGGATGAGAGGGGATCTGATTGAAACATATAAGATTATTAAGGGATTGGACACGCTAGAGGCAGGAAACATGTTCCCGATGTTGGGGGAGTCCAGAACCAGAGGCCACAGTTTAAGAATAAGGGGTAGACAATTTAGAACGGAGTTGAGGAAAAACTTTTTCACACAGAGGGTTGTGGTTCTGTGGAATGCTCTGCCTCAGAAGGCAGTGGAGACCAATTCTCTGGATT